>NC_084736.1:57232761-57535261 GCF_033978785.1 Entelurus aequoreus
CACGTGACAAAGAAGTTGGGAAAGGTGGCAATAAAAACTGATAAAGTTGAGGAATGCTCATCAAACACTTATTTGGAACATCCCACAGGTGAACAGGCAAATTGGGAACAGGTGGGTGCCATGATTGGGTATAAAAGTAGATTCCATGAAATGCTCAGTCATTCACAAACAAGGATGGGGCGAGGGTCACCATTTTGTCAACAAATGCGTGAGGCAAATTGTTGAACAGTTTAAGAAAAACCTTTCTCAACCAGCTATTGCAAGGAATTTAGGGATTTCACCATCTACGGTCCGTAATATCATCAAAGGGTTCAGAGAATCTGGAGAAATCACTGCACGTAAGCAGCTAAGCCTGTGACCTTCGATCCTTCAGGCTGTACTGCATCAACAAGTGACATCAGTGTGTAAAGGATATCCCCACATGGGCTCAGGAACACTTCAGAAACCCACTGTCAGTAACTACAGTTGGTCGCTACATCTGTAAGTGCAAGTTAAAACTCTCCTATGCAAGGCGAAAACAGTTTATCAACAACACCCAGAAACGCCGTCGGCTTCGCTGGGCCTTAGCTTATCTAAGATGGACTGATACAAAGTGGAAAAGTGTTCTGTGGTCTGACGAGTCCACATTTCAAATTGTTTTTGGAAACTGTGGACGTCGTGTCCTCCGGACCAAAGAGGAAAAGAACCATCCGGATTGTTATAGGCGCAAAGTTGAAAAGCCAGCATCTGTGATGGTATGGGGGTGTATTAGTGCCCAAGACATGGGTAACTTACACATCTGTGAAGGCGCCATTAATGCTGAAAGGTACATACAGGTTTTGGAGCAACATATGTTGCCATCCAAGCAACGGTACATGGACGCCCCTGCTTATTTCAGCAAGACAATGCCAAGCCACATGTTACATCAACGTGGCTTCATAGTAAAAAGAGTGTGGGTACTAGACTGGCCTCCCTGTAAACCAGACCTGTCTCCCATTGAAAATGTGTGGCGCATTATGAAGCCTAAAATACCACAACGGAGACCCCCGGACTGTTGAACAACTTAAGCTGTACATCAAGCAAGAATGGGAAAGTATTCCACCTGAGAAGCTTAAACAATGTGTCTCCTCAGTTCCCAAACGTTTACTGAGTGTTGTTAAAAGGAAAGGCCATGTAACACAGTGGTGAACATGCCCTTTCCCAACTACTTTGGCACGTGTTGCAGCCATGAAATTCCAAGTTAATTATTATTTGCAAAAATAAATACAGTTTATGAGTTTGAACATCAATATCTTGTCTTTGTAGTGCATTCAATTGAATATGGGTTTGCAAATCATTGTATTCCGTTTATATTTACATCTAACACAATTTCCCAACTCATATGGAAAAGGGGTTTGTATATGTGTGTGTGTGTGTGTGTTTGTGTGTGTGTGTGTGTGTGTGTGTGTGTGTGTGTGTGTGTGTGTGTGTGTGTGTGTGTGTGTGTGTGTGTGTGTGTGTAAGTGTGCATATTACAATAATATAATAGATTTATAATTGAAGGTTGAATATTAAGAGCATGCAACATTTCAACTCCTTTATCTTCGTGACGGCTTCCTTAAAGTTTTTTCATCAACCAGAAATATCCAGCAGCTAAACTGCGCCAAACATGGGTAAGTGTGGAGAGAGATTTTTTGCAATTTTCCATCGTTCCTTGCAATTAATGGGTGTCATTTTGAATTTTTTATGGTCGTTGGTTGTTTTTCAGTTCAGTGAGCAGGTTGTGTTATGTGTGACATGTTTGTTGACTTTTTGTTCTGGTTGAATTTTTTTCTTCTGCACAATGACTAGGAAGGTTGTTTAGATTGGGTCACATAAGTAGCTGCTGTATATTAAGTCTCTAGGAAGTACACTCTGTGGTACACTCACATTGTCCACAGGATGTCGATAAACAAGCACCTATCAAACTGCCAGATATTTAACTCCAATATGTAGACAACCTGCCCAGTCAGATTGCTTGTTGAACTAGTGTCATCTCATTGACAGCGGGCTGCAATTGGCCATAGTTTGGACACCACTGTTAAAGAGAATAGCTGTAACTTCCTGGCAATAAACCTGCAGAAAATAGTTATTCTCAGGTTTCTACATGTTACATTTTCACACTATTTTGTTACACTTAATTAAGCATTTCTTACATATTCCTAATTTTTGCACCTTCATTTTAAGAAGTTATTGTTAAGTGTTCAATGTCATTATATAATTTTAGAAAGTGTTTTAAGCATGGTACAAGTGTTGAGAAAGTGTTTCATTACAAAATTATAGAAAGTGTTTTCCATGATTGTGTTGACATTTCCTTTCCTTTCTGCCTTGATAACTGAGGGGATTATAATCAGAAGAAAGGTTACATTTGAAATCAAATATTTACATTTAATATTTTTCTTTTGGTCCTTATTTTTCATAAACAATATCAATTATCAATATCAACCAATTACTGTATATCGTGATATCGTTTTCATCCATATCGCCCACACCTTACTGTAACGCTTGTTTACACGCAGATTTCTTAAAAATCTGAACAAAGCAGATTGACTAACATCATGCAAAGTTCATAAAATACATTTGTTCGCCAATAAAGAACATCTAGAACAGCGAGCCTGTGATTAATTGGCGTACATTTTTTTGTTTTGCAGGCATTGTTGAAATCACTTGATTGATTTAAGTAGATTGACAGATAATACTGCTCCAGTTGAAATACCGACGATCCGCCAAAAAGTCGACAATCTCCGAAACGCAAGAAGGAAAGTGTCTGTCAAGGTTTCATGTGAAATAGACTGTGCTATTATTTGTCTGCCAATCCTGTCATCAAAATGTATTTCCGCAGAAACGGCAGCCACGCCATGAAATTCAGGTTACATCATGTTAAAGTGCTTTCTCCCGTCTGCCGAAGGGCTATAAAGTCTGAAGTTTACACGCGAATGAAAGCAGAGCAACCCTCAAAAACATTGTTTATCACACTGTCTGATTTGGCTGTAGACTGCAGTCCATATTAAGGATGGAACCAGATCAACATCACGGTTATTGTGACCAAAATGATCAATATTGGTATGGTACGCGCTCAAAAAGTACTTCTACACAGACTGAAATTTTTTGTTTATTTAAAAAAAATTAATTAAAATACACTTTACAATATGCTTTCTTGGCAGAAGAAACATTAAATATTGTTCTGTCTTCTTTAAAGCCATATTTTTGAGAGCGTTTAAATATATTTATCTTCTTAAGTATAAATTTTAAAAGTGTTAAGAGTGCTTTTCCAATGATAAAGGCAAAACAAGGGTTGCACGTCCGGTTTATGTGACGTCACTTCATGTTGTAGACACTTGTGTCATATTCCTTTAAAAGAGCCATATGTAATAATGTGGCCAGAAATGGTACTGCAATCACAGTCAAAATTATGTAGTCCCCTCCCTCTCTCCCTGACCGAGGTTGCCAGATACGCAGCCGAATCCAGTTGGATGGACTGGGCTACTCCAAGGAACTTCAAACTTTTACTGCATCTTGCTAGGGGTTGAGGTGCTGGGACCATAATAGCTGAATAGACAAGTGTTTTGTCAATAACAAATCTCTAAACAACACATTTGACAGAAATTTGGCTTTTTTCAAGAAAAAGTATGTAATGCCTGGGTACAATATCACAACAATCATATGGTTATTGTCAGTACTATCAGAAAACAAAGACTAAAACCAACTACAACCAACGCTAGCAATGGTTATACTTGTGAAAATAAGTACAGCATGCTTAGCAGCATAATGTATACCCGAAACTAAAGAGGAGACATTTTTATCAAGGTATGTCTATAGGCTACTGTTTCAAACGTTTCAGACTGCCATATAACTTCAGGGTTTCCAACAGCGCTTTGTTGTTAAGAACTGCACTGCAATTACAAATGCTCTCAGATGACCACTTTCAACAATGTGGAATCATATTTTGCCCATTTGTTTTAATATTATCATTGTTTGACAACAGTGTGACAAAAATACTTGCTTTGGAATCAGAAGTCAAGATGGCAAGCATATATTAAAGTTCAGCTGTTTTAGATGTATTTAAATAGGGTTGTATTAAAAATGCTTTGATTAGTTTCTTGTAATAAATGATATCTATGAAAATGTTTTAGTACAACTTTGGTAAGCTATGAAACCGCACCGCTTGATGTGCTTCAACATACGAGTATTATTAGGGTGTGTGTATAAGGTAAGACATTTTATCTGGCGTTTTGTTTCGCAATATCATCCAAAGTCAACTTTTCTTACCTTCTGGTACCTGCTGACCTGTATTTGAGATCTGTATAAATTCTGAAAAATTGTAGTCTGTGCCGACACCATACTCGATAAGCTTCTTCTTTTTCTCTATCTTCTTGTTATGTGACATTCATCCTCCGCTGTTGCCATTTCTAATATAAAGTAGTGTAAAGTTCTTACTTGTATCTGTCATTAACTCGCCATGAAAGCGCTAAAACATCCCGGTGTAGTGAGTTTACATATTCACCCAAGGAACTTTAGTTATTAGAGAGTTCCGGTCGGACGGTTTTTCCGGATGAGGAGATGCTGCTCCGTTATTGATTTAAATAAAGTCTGAATGTCATTAAAACAGTTAGCTCCATCTTTTGACACTTCTTCTACTCCCGTCCTTGCACGCTACACCGCTACAACAAAGATGACGGGGAGAAGACGCTACCGAAGGTGAGCCACGTAAATAGGACCGCCCACAAAACCGTGCATCCGGAAGCGAGTGTCAGAAAGTGGCTTGAAGATGATCTGTAAAACATAATCTATGCAACATTTTGACCAAAGAACCACCATTACATGTTATGTAGACCACAAGGAAGTGTTTTCAATTTAGAAAATAATAATAATAATAATATGACTCCTTTAATGCGCCCTATAAACAGGTGTGCCTTATATATGAACAAAGATTAAAAATAGACCATTGATCGGCAGTGCGCCTTATAATCCGGTGCACCCTATGGGCCAGAAAATACGGTGTATCCTCCCGAGAGCGAGTGGACATTTGTTTTGGGGTTTTTCTGTGAAAGTCTGACATAAGAAAAAAAGTGATGTGATTGATTTATTACTTCAAACCCAAAACGATAAAGACATGAAATCTACACCAATAGGCTTTTGGCAAAAAGCAAACTCGAGTTCATCAAACATGTGTAAAAGGAGGGAGGAAGAAACCCACAACTGATCAGCACCTCCCTGGTGTCTGACAGCTAGAAAGAAAATGCTATTTGCATTAAAGAAGATCCTCGCTGGTGCAGAAGCAACACACCTTGTTCCAGCTGGATGGCCTTCAACTATGTGCCAAGAAGATGTCACGTATCCTCTGTGTGACAGTGTAATTCTCTCTGCCCCTCAGCCATGTCTGCAAAACTCAGACAGTTTACATGTTCATGTGGCAACTTCCAAGAGTGACATGCCAAGTATTCGGCGCATTCATTTGATTTCTGGCACTCGCAGATTAACCCCTTCGACACACGCTGTCAGAGGTGCGATAAAGTCAAAGCGGGAGGTGCGTTTGATCTTTCATTGAGTTGGGGGGGCATATGGCCGACTGCTTTGTTACATTTTAATATATGATTACCGCTACCTGAGCAGCATTTTACTGCCCATGATCAGAGTAATGGCCCTATTATCGGATGAGCGGACATGGGGAGCAGGAATCTGTCAAGGTCCAGACATTATGTCAAAAGCAATCTGCTATAATTTGAGGATAAGCTTTTTCACACTTAATTACAGAGTTGGATTGAATTGAACTACATTTCTAAATCCACAGCAAAAAAGTAAAGTAATGCAAAAAACAAGTGCTCTAAAATGCATGCTTGTGCAGCAATGTTGCACCACCTGCTTCTGATCACACTTTGTCTTATTAGTCCTTCCAGGATTTTGCTAAAAAATACATTCGCAGCAGCTTTTTCAATTGCAATGTTTTGATAATTATTTTTTTTTAATAACATTTGATCAATTCAGTTATTTTGTCATTTATACACTAGCATAGGCACTTAATAATTATACGTCTCTTTGCACAGGCTTTTTATGAATGATATAGTGCAGCATAGGGATGGCGATAAGCCTGAAAATGGTATCACCGTGTAAGTGTTTTATATCAGTCGATATCCAGAAATATTGATATTTTTATGACCTACGGAAAATAAGGACCAAAAGATTTTTTTTTCAAATGTTACCTGCCTCTGATTATAATCTCCTCAGATATCAAGGTAGAAAGGAAAGGAAATGTCAACACAAGCATAGAAAACACTCAATTAATGTAAACAAAATTTTAAAATCACATTGAACACTTAACAGTGTAACAAAATAGTGCAAGGTGTTAAAATGTACACATAGAGAAACCTGAGAATAACTATTTTCTGCAGGTTTAGTGCCAGGAAGTTATGGCTGTGCTCTAAAGGGTGAGCACGGCTAAGGTGGTGGGGTATTACCGGTCTTGGTGGGGACGAGCACCTTGCATCATTTACAGACCACATTGGTCTGACTGCAGTCCATTTAAAAAAACAAAACAAGAAAAAACGGCCATACTGTTGAGGTGACTTTTCCTGTTTATCCACAATTTCTTCATTTTTACTTTCTCCTCTCACTCCATGCAAAAGAATCAAACGTGAGACAAAAAGATGGCACAACCAACATTGATAGTTGATACTGTTACCTGATTGGCTGTTAGTGTGTTTTGACATTAGTTTTTCTTTTGTTTATATGGTGTTTTAAGAACTACAAATGGACATTAGCTAACAGCTAAATGTGGTCCATCCATCGATTCCTTGTGAATAATGTACAGTGGAAATTGTCCATAAACCAATTTAAAAAACAAAAATAAACTTGTAATTTTATAAATTTGTTATCAATGTTTCAAGTGTTCCTTGTATCGTAACGTTAACCTAAAAAAAAGTACAGGACTGCAACAAAAATTGGATAACAACTATTGTAGTGATGTTTTACATGTTTTATATCGCACAGACTTAAAATGACCAATTATAAGTAGATTATTAAACTCTGTTTCTGTTTAGTGCAGACCTGGGCATTCTGCGGCCGGCGGGCCACAACCGGCTCTTTGTACGTCCCTGTACGGCCCGCGTGAGGCCAATCATAAATTACAAAATAAATTTAAAAAAGTATCTATCTCGAGTGTGCAATACAACGGTGCTGCTTTTGTTTTGAAAAGCGTTATTTGTATTACTTCCATGTGGACGTATGCTTGTGCGCGATTGTGAGTGAATGTGAACAGAGGCAATCACAAATTACAAAATAAATTTAAAAAAACAACTATGTCGTGCGTGCAATACAACTGTGCTGCTTTTATTTTGAAAAGGTTTATGGGCGTATGTCCGGGTGTAAACTGTGAGTGAAGGTGCACAGCGACAAGTGATGCCCGGTGATTTCACTCATGGGTGATCTGGATCGGCAGTACAAAACCCTGATAACAAGATCCTTATCTCTAAGACAAACAACAACATCTGTGTAAATGTTTTTTTATGAGGTTTTTAAAAATACTTTAGTGAAAGTATACCCCTTCGGAAAGAAACGTTATAACATTTAAATATTCAAGTTTAAAGGATTAAAATTTATGTACAGCTTGAAAATAGCCACACTAGACATTTTAGGAACATTTTAGACCCCAACCCCTTAAAATAATTGGAATCGGGAATCTTTGGGAACTAGAATGGAAACGAGGATCAGGAATCGGCCGAATTCTAACAACACCCAACCCAAGTAAATTCCAGCATTCAAGCCAGACTTTCAATACATTATTACGGGACCTGGAAGAATTCTATTCAGCCTACTACAAGACCTTTAACATCCAATTAAAACAATGAAAGAAGACAAAAAGCGTTCACCTTCACTACACAAGAAGCTAGAACCCCCGCCCGCCAATGCCCCGCTTATTATTTTCCACTAAGGCTATCAGACAAGTATAGCTGCAAAAGTAAAATGACCTGGTGACTGGTAAAGCTCTTGGGAGAGGTATGTCTGGTTTCTGGGCTCATCCATCAAAGCATTATTTCTACTCCACAGACAAGACTGACTTTGGACCTCATTGAATTAGGAACATGGGCAATAGACACTGCTGTTTCCGGATCAATCCATGTCCACGTGTAGTCCAACATGTTTCTCAACAAAAGCCAGTTACTTTCATATTATTTTCCAGATGAGATTCTAAGACATTTTCCAATGTGATTTCAATTCTAGCTAAGCTACAGTGTCTGCTTCGAGGCTTAAGTTAATGTCCATTTGCTTCACCCTCCAGAGACGGGCCATAGCACTGTCCCTGTCCTGCCCTCCTGGCCTGCAGGTCATTGGACGCGCTGATTACCCACAAGTCCTTGACACAAGACAAATCTGCATGCTTTCATCTGTGTCGGTGGGTCGCCCCTCAAAGCCTTGTTACAGGATTGGCGCTCGCCAATTAGCACAATTAGCTTTTGGCAAGCTGCCGGTGGGGGCGGCGTCACATGGCAGCAGCTTTGCACTGATTGTACCTGACAAGCCACAGATCAGTCATGTCTGCCAACGCAGTGGGTCAGTTGGTTGAAGAATGGAGAGCAAAATGAAGAGATGGCGCTTCAATCAAAGAAAAATGAGGACACGCCATGACTGCTTGCATGTAACCCTTCTACTACTGAACGTGTAGTAAAACATGCACACCTACGGTGGAGTTGTCATTAAACCCCAAAATTTGACCCCACGCATAAGACATAGTTGACATTTTTTGCAAAGCTCAGCGGGGGCTAAGTAATGCGCTACATTTACTCTATTACACTTACTTAATCAATCAATTACACGTTATTTATAAAGCGCTTTTCATACATAAAAGATTTGCAAGGCAAAGTGCTTTACAAAGTTAAAAACAATACCCCGATGACCCAGATCCCCCATTATCACTCACACACACACACACACACACACACACACACACACACACACACACACACACACACACACACACACACACACACACACACACACACACACACACACACACACACACACACACACACACACACACACACACACACACACACACACACACTCACACAAATATGCAACTATATGAACAAGTGAATGCATGGCTGAGTACAGAGAAGCTAGGTGAGTAAACACTATCACAGGAGACATCTGCACCAGGAGGTCATCAGACCACGGCCACCAGGATGCTGACACAACGCGCCCCCCCACAGCACGGCCGATAACCCCTGATGAAGATGGCTCCCTCTGAGGAACGTTGGAAAGTAAAAATAATAAAACTTGTAAAGTAGTAAAAACCATGAGTAGGATAAACTACAAGTAAGACATATAAAGACACAAAAAAAATAAAATATAATAGATAACTAAATAAAAGATAAAAATAAAATGAATATACAGTAAATATATAGTGAATAAATAAATAGAACAAAATAAAATCTTGCATAACTAATAATATAAAAAGTAAAATACAAGTGACTTCCATAAAATGATTAATATCAGGTAAAAGCCAAATCAAAAAGGTGGGTCTTAAGCCTGCTCTTAAAAACATGAACGTTCTCCGCAGCCCTGAGGTCTTCCGGTGACCTGTTCCATAGACGAGGGCCAAAATGGGGGAAAGATGCCATCCCGTTACTTTGTGTCCTGACTTTTGGATTAATTAGGAGATGAGTGAGGGAGTATACCAGGGCCCGGGGAGGTTCGTAGGGTAAACGCAATTCTGAAAGATAAGGAGGCCCAATACCATAAAAACATTTATAAACCATAAGAATAACCTTAAAATTGATCTTGAAACACACAGGCAGCCAATGCAGAGATTTTAAAACCGGTGTTTTTGTTTTTGGAGTAATTGCAAAGGTGCAATAACCTTTGTAGGAAGAGCAGAAATAATTTTGTTACAATCATCTATACGACTTGTAATAAAAGCATGAATTAGCGTCTCTGTGTTGCCCTGAGAGAGAATTGGGCAAACTCTGGCTATATTCTTAAGATGATAAAAAATTATTTTTGTTATATTTTTTATAGGTGGTATAAAACTGAGGTCAGAGTTGAAAACAACGCCCAGATTTTTACTTGTAGCGATGGAGTTAAAGACAATGATTGTAGTTTTGATGTGTGCAACTTTTTGAATAGGTTTTACTTGTCAGATTAGTTTTATTGCAACATACTTTTTACTTTCACATTGTGTATTTTAGTGAAGAAGAAACTTTACGTGTACTTTGTTACACTGAGTTTAATTCCGATCACTACATTTATCTACACGCCCCAAAACCAGCGAAGTTGGCACATTGTGTAAATTGTAAATAAAAACAAAATACAATGATTTGCAAATCCTTTTCAACCATACTGTATATTGAATTGAATAGACTGCAAAGACAAGCTACTTAACGTTCGAACTGGAAAATAATGTTATTTTTGCAAATATTAGCTCATTTGAATTTGATGCCTGCAACAAGTTTCAAAAAAGCTGGCACAAGTGGCAAAAAAGACTGAGAAAGTTGAGGAATGCTCATTAAACACTTATTTAGAACATCCCACGGGTGAACAGGCTAATTGGGAACAGGTGGGTGCCATGATTGGGTATAAAAGCACCTTCCATGAAATGCTCAGTCATTCACAAACAAGGATGGGGCGAGGGTCACCACTTTGTGAACAAATCCGTGAGCAAATTGTCCAACAGTTTAAAAACAACATTTCTCAATGAGCTATTGCAAGGAATTTAGGGATTTCACCATCTACGGTATGTAATATCATCAAAAGGTTCAGAGAATCTGGAGAAATCACTGCACGTAAACAATGATATTACGGACCTTCCATCCTTCAGGCGGTACTGGATCAAAAGTGACATCAGTGTGTAAAGGATATCACCACATGAGCTCAGGAACACTATAGAAAACCACTGTCAGTAACTACAGTTGGTCGCTACATCTGTAAGTGCAAGTTAAAACTCTACTATGCAAAGCGAAAGCCATTTATCAAACAACACCCAAAAACCGGGCCTGAGCTCATGTAAGATGGACTGATGCAAAGTGGAAAAGTGTTCTGTGATCTGACAAGTCCACATTTCAAATTGTTTTTGGAAACTGTGGACGTTGTGTCCTCCGGCACAAAGAGGAAAATAACCACCCGGATTGTTCTAGGCGTAAAGTTCAAAAGCCAGCATCTGTGATGGTATGGAGGTGTATTAGTGCCCAAAGCATGGGAAACGTATACATCTGTGAAGGCACCATTAACGCTGAAAGGTACATACAGGTTTCGGAGCAACCAATGTTGCCATCCAAGCAACGTTATCATGGACGCCCCTGCTTATTTCAGCAAGACAATGCCAAGTCACGTTTTACAACAGCGTGGCTTCATAGTAAAAGAGTGCGGGTACTAGACTGGCCTGATTGTAGTCCAGACCTGTCTCCCATTGAAAATGTGTGGCGCATTATGAAGCCTAAAATACCACAACGGAGACCCCCGGACTGTTGAACAACTTAAGCTGTACATCAAGCAAGAATGGGAAATAATTCCACCTGAAAAGCTTAAAAAATGTGTCTTCTCAATTCCCAAACGTTTACTAAGTGTTGTTAAAAGGAAAGGCCATGTAACACAGTGGTAAAAATACCCCTGTGCCAACTTTTTTGCAATGTGTTGGTCCCATTAAATTCTAAGTTAATGATTATTTGAAAAAAAAAAAAAGTTTCTCAGTGCGAACATTAAATATCTTGTCTTTGCAGTCTATTCCATTGAATATAAGTTGAAAAGTATTTGCAAATCATTGTATTCTGTTTTTATTTACGATTTACACAACGTGCCAACTTCTCTGGTTTTGGGTTTTGTACATCAGTGGTTTTCGAACTTGTATTTACCAAGTACCACATCACAAAAAACTTGGCTCTCCAAGTACCACTATAATGACCCACATTAAAATACAGTAGTCGTCGTCTGCATCCTTCCGTTTCGGGAGACGATGGGGTAGATCCAAAAAGGGGGGGTGGGGGGGGGGGTCTCACTGGGATGGTCCCTCCCACGGACGGAGATGGACCCTGGCACCTGTTTCCTTCGCCAATCGGATGGGCTTAGAACCGGTATCTGCTGGAGTGACCTCTCCAGTGGACCTCTCCAGTTGATCTACATGGCCTGGGCATGGAACTATGGAGGGCAAGCTGTTGTCCCCCTCTCCGCATGGCTAGTGGATCCAAGGGAGCGACGAGTGTCGATACAACTTGGCACCAGCGACGCCACAGGAGTTGCCGGAATGACGCTACAACATCAAACCGCCTTCAGGACTCCGGCTCCTGATTTTCTGTCGGTGTTTACTCCCTTAGCCTTACCCTCAAGTGGGTTGACCGCAAGGCAGCAGTGGTTTTGAGATTGGAGATTTCCTTTTCCTAGATGGGCTGCCTTACCAGGTTTACGAGCCCCATCTGCCCGAATGCGCCAGGTAGCACGGGGGTACATCTTACCCGTGGCGGTATAAGCCCGACCTGACTGTCTAGTAGTGCAGTAGGCCCAAGTATTCACTAAAAACAAGGCAGAGGTTTTATTTAACAGTATATTTAATATTGTTGGCCACTGTAACGTTACACACAGTTTGGACATAAAAAAAGAACAGACTGTACTTGAATCAAGTGATTCTTTGGTGTACCATTAGATGGAGCCAATGTACCACTACCACAGTTTGATCTACATCATATTCATTTATCATCTATTGATTACTGCTTGCAAATACATTTATATGACTCTGTTTCACCAATCCAACGTAAACACTAGTGACCTTTGACTCCATTTCACCAATCAAACCGAGCCTGGCAGTCAAATGACCACACTCAAACTAAACACTGTAAAAAGTAACTCTTTGTTGTTTACTTACAAAGTATGAAAAATAACGTTTATATCATCATCTGCGTTAGTAGAAATGTTAACATTTCAGCCTACAAGAATTCCACTAACCAGAGACAACATGGTGTGTTAAGTTGTAGATGATTTTGATGTTTTAGCTGCACATTTGCTAACATTAGCCCTGTTAAAACAGTGAGTGTAAAATGTCCATCTTTTATAATACATGTTGTGGTAGTGTGTCACTCTCAAACACACACACTAACTACAGATGTAGTTAGTACCATTAAAAATAGCCACCTAATAAATCTACATTTACTCAGCATTAGGAAGATGACACCATTTCGTGCCCCCCCCCCCCCCCCCCACTCTCTGCCGTGACTATAAATAGTGTCATTTGTCCATACAATTGTTATAAGTACACCTCTGCATAACACTGCATCCTTATTAACATTAAATACATTTTAAAAAGACTAAAGAAATATAGATAAACTTATAACAAATAACAACTTTATTATTTCAGTCTGTAACAGAAAAGATATAAAGTGCATCAATATGCCTGAATTTTTTTTCAAAATATTTTTTAATTTTTATTTTTATTTTTAATTTTATTTTATTTTTACAAAAACAACAACAGCAAACACAACAACAACAACAACAACAACAACAACAGAGCAACATCAGCAAATACGACATGTACAAATATGATGGTAAAAGTAATAGCAAATAAGCAGTTAGCAAAAATAAAAAAATAATACAGAAATGACAATGAGCATTATTACACTAAAAATGGAGCAATATGAATACCAATAGAAATAGTGCTATAGATAATAAACAATACCAGTACTTTACCTTTATTATCAACAATACAATTGTTCAAATGCAACAATACATATACATAATGATAACTTGAGATACGAAAGAATGCAGAAAAATGGAGGGGAAGAAAGAGAAGCAACCTACATTAACCTTGTAGATTGTTATAGTAACAATAGGTTAAGCTTTGTCAGTGTGCTATGTGTTATACCCAGTTTAACCTAGGGCAACAACGTTAATATATGTTTGATGAAACGTGATTATGTGCATGAGTGTATGTGTGCATATGTACTTGTATATGTACAGTATGTGTATATGTGTGCTTGTACAGTGAATGTATATGTACAGTATGTGTATATGTGTGTACAGCGAATGTATATGTACAGTATGTGTATACAGTATGTGTGTTTGAACAGTGAATGTATATGTACAGTATGTGTATATGTGTGTTTGTACAGTGAATGTATATGTACAATATATGTATGTGTGTTTGTACAGTGAATGTATACGTGTAGTATGTGTACGTGTGTGTTTGTACAGTGAGTGTATATGTACAGTATGTGTATATGTATGTTTTTACAGTGAATGTATATGTACAGTATGTGTATACAGTATGTTTGTATAATGAATGTGTGTGTGGATGTACGAACTTTGAGTGTGTGAATATGTACTGTATTTATTTGTATATGTATGTGGGAGCGTAGGTACCTATGTATGTCTGTATGTATGTGTGTGAGTATATGTGAATTTGCATGTACAATACATTTGACTCCCAGTGTGTGCGGGAGCCAGAGTATGGCCCCAGCCTCCCCGAGAGCCCATCCCACAAACAGTAGGTGTGGTGCCCAGGGAACCAGGGGCCACCGCCCCCACGCAGCCAAGCCGGACAGCGACAGGAACCCCAGAGCCTGGCCCACCGCGCCGCCCACAAGGGCCAGCAGCAGGCCGCAGACAGACGCACCCGGCAGAGGACAAGGCACGAGAAAAGCAGGGGGAAGCCAGACCCCAAGCCAGCGAGAGACCACACCCCACACGGACAGAAAGGCGGGACGCCCCGCCCGAGGGGCCCGGAGACCCCCCGCAACCAGACGGGAAGACCGCCCCCGCCCCACCGGCAACCGGGCCCCCACGACCCCCCCCCCACCCCCGGAGAGCGCGGTGAGGCCATCCCACGGCCACCCCACCCAAGCCGGCCGCCACAGGACCACCCAGCACGGGGCCACGGGAACCACCCGCAGGGACCCCAACGATGGAGATGGAACAACCAGCAACCGCCCCGCCAAGTCCCCCCCCCTGAGGTAGGGGAAATAAATAAATAAAATAAATAATAATAATAATATTAATAAAATATATTAAACAATAAGAATAAATACATAATTACATCTATTTATAAAAAAATAAAAATAAAACAAATTAAAAAAAAAGAATTAAAAGAAGATCACAGACATGCTGACACACAAGGTCGCTACCCCAAAAACTGGCTGACTCGCAGCACCTCGGAATACCCTGCAGCACCAAGCTACCACAGTAGAGGCAGGGACCCGGAAGGGATGGACGGTGGGACCCAGGAGCTCCAGACACGCAGTCCGGATGCAGTAGCCTGAGGCGCCGACCTCCAGTCCCTATTGATGCGTGTACTGTAGCGTGAGTGAGATATGTATGCTTGTGGGAACTAATAATGCGATTAAAATTGGGGGACATCAAGGTCTTGGTGGGTCCCAACCAAGCCGAGCCCTCCAAATCCTAAGTGTCTAATATGCAGCTAAGATTGAGGGATGGACGAGCAGGGGACAAGACAGGAGGACTGGAGCCCCATAGGAGGCATCCTCAACCCCCCGCCATGCCTCCCCGCAGGACAATCCCCCAAAGTCCTATATTTGTGTGACTGTGTGTGCTATAAGTAGGAGGAGTAGAGGGCCCGGACATCCCCCCCCAGTCCATGCGGCCGACAACCAGGAACTACGGCCAGGAACCCGCCCCCCCACGGCCCGTGACCCACACCAGACCACTTTAGCGTGACGCCACGCGAGCCCAACCCCCGCCAAACAAAGCCATCCACCACCCGCCCCAACCCAACCCCGCAGAGCCCATACCAGCAACCAAACGCAGAAAAACTGCACAGCCCCATGCCCAATGCAAACACCGCATCCCGGCCATCCACACAGCAACGTACCCATACGAGTTCCGGCCAGGGGATGGCGCCCCCCAACTGGGGAAGAAGTCAATGCACCCCGTCCGCACGCCAGCCCCCAAACCAGCCGGCAAGCCAACGACAGCCATCCCCCACAACCCCACAAGCGCACAGATACCAGCCACAGTCCCCCAACCACTCCAACCCAACACAGCGACGCCAACCGCCGGCAGTACCACAGCAACCATCACCACCACCGCCCGTCCGCAGTACAAACACCCGCGGCCGCCGAAACCGAAACAAAAAAAAGCGACCTACCCCGTAAACCACAACAACGCACACCCCCAGCTACCACAGAGGCCACCAACCCACCTACCCCAACTCATCCACATACAGGCCAATCGAACCACCGGACATCCACACCCATACACACACCTACACATACATACACACATACATACACACATACACATATACATACATATATGTATATACACATACATACACGTACACACATGCATGCATATACATATACACATACACACACACACACACACACACACACACACACACACACACACACACGTATATACACCTACATACATATACATATGCACACATATACACACACATACATACACCAAAACAAAACAAAAACAAAAAAAAATTAAAAATAAAAATAAAAATAATAATAATAATAATAATAATAAATAAAATAAAATAAACCCTTTAAATAAAATAAAATAAAAATAAACATGAGGCCTGGTTGCCAACAGTGTCCAGCGCCACCAAACCCCGCAGCCTTTCCCGCACGTCCAGGCCCCCCCGCCCACCACCCAACAGGCACCCCATCCGGCAAAAAGCCATAAGGGCCCAGCCCCACGCCCACAGCCGGCATGCCATGGCATCTCTGCAGGCCTGGTGCCGCGATCAGCAATGCACACACACATGTACCTACATACATACACACAGATTCCACCATACATACATACAAACACACACACACACACACACACACACACACACACACACACACACACACACACACACACACACACACACACACACACACACACACACACACACACACACACACACACACACACACACACACACACGCGCACCTATATATACACATATATGATTTAACAGAAAAAATAAAATGTATTAAATAGATAATTAAAAAATATATGTAAGTATATATATAAATAAAATTAATAAATAAATAAGGGCGGAGTAAAACAAGGAGGGAGACCCCCGCAGGGCAGCCGGGCAGCACCGCCGGGGCCCCAACAAGGGAGGCAAGCAGCCCCCACAACCCGGCACCAGGCGGGCCCGCACAGCCGCAGCGTAGGGCGACCCCGGGCAGACCCCGCCCCGCGCCCCAGGGGAAGGAGGAAGCCCACGGACACCCGAAGCCAGAGGGGCACGGGCCGACCCCCGCCCAACAGCGGCAAGGCCCCGGCCCCACGGGCGCAACCCCCCGCCCAACCACCCACGAGAGGGGCATCCCCCCACCCAACCCAAGGCGGCCGCCCCCAACAGCTCCACCCGCACCCCAACCCCCGCCCAGGCACTCCCATCCACCCCCATCCCCCAGACCACTCACGGATCGGCCCGCCAGGCCGGCACCAGGGAACACACCCCAGGCCCACCCGACCCCGCGGCACACGGCCCCCCCGGCACCCACGACCTCCCACCCACGGAGCAAGACCCCCGGGACCGAGCCCCAGCCCGGCCCCCATGGGAATCAGGTCAGGAAATCAATTAGCGGTGCCCAAAGAGATCTGAATTCTGTCAGTTGTTGTTTTGATTCAGCAGACATTCTTTCCATAACTACAAAATCTAATAAAATGTTTTTGTAAAGGTTTATACATAAATTATTTTTTGATTTCCAATTCATGAGAATATTTTTCTTGGCGATGCCTATTGCATTTATAAGAAGGTATGTTTTGTTTGTATCAAAGTCAGTTGCGGAGAGACCACCCAACAGGCAGAGTGCGGGGGAGATGGGAATAGGAATCTCTAACGCTAATGATAGGTTCTCGCACACTCCAAGCCAAAAGTTACTCACGGGAGCACAGGACCACATTGAGTGAAAGTAGTTATCTACCTTATTATCTGAGCAGTGTACACAAATGTTAGAGTCAGCTAAACCCATTTTATACATTCTTAGACCGGTGTAATGTATTCTGTAAAGTATTTTGAGCTGAATCAGTCGTAAATTCGGATTCTTAATCAAACGAGAAGTATTGAGGCATATTTGTTTCCAGAATTCTGGGTCAAGGCTTGTGGATACGTCTGAGTGCCATTTGGAAGTTGGGATACTTATTGTGTTATCTGTTTTTGATAAGAGAGCATATAATTTGGATAAAGCTTTGGGGGCAGATGTTTTGAAGAAATTAACGGTCGTAGGATTACTTTCCCATGTTGTTTTGTTGAATCTTGCGCTAATTACAGATTTGATTTGTATATATTCTAGGAATTTATTAGTATTGATTGCATATTGTGTTATTAAACTTTTAAAAGAGATAAAACTGTTTGCATTGATGATATCCCCAAGACATCTGACTCCTTTATCATACCATGTTGGAAAGTTCAATGGCTTCTTGTTTAAAAGAAAATCAGGATTATTCCAAATAGGCGTAAATTGACAGGGAGTGAGCGGGGATCCAGTTATTTTCAAAAACTCCCACCAAGCTGTTAAGGTAGTGCGTATATTAATACTTTTGAAGCAGTTGTGTTTTCGGAGAATTTGGCTAATAAAGGGCAAGTTAGAAATTGGGATCTCCTGGCTAAGTGATTGTTCAATCTCTAACCATAAACTATCTAATAAAGTGGGATTGGTCCATTTTAATATATATTGTAGTTTATTTGCAAGGAATTAATATGAAAAGTTTGGGAGTTCTAGACCCCCGTATTCTTTGGGTTTTTGTAAAGTTTTAAGGCTGATTCGTGCTGGTTTACTCTTCCAAAGAAACTGATTGATGTGTGAGTCTAGTGATTTAAACCAGATTTGAGAAGGTTTGGTTGGAATCATTGAAAAGAGATAATTCACCCTAGGCAAAACCATAATTTTCACGGTAGAAACCCTTCCCATAAGTGAGATTGGCAGTGCTTTCCAACGCGCCAGATCATCCTCAATCAATTTTAAGATTGGGGAGTAATTCAAGCGATTCAGATCTGACAATGTGGAGGAAATATTGATTCCCAGGTATTTAATGTTCCCTTTATGCAGTGGAATCGATGAGGTGCTCTGAAAGTCAAAATTAATTGGTAACACAGTAGATTTGGACCAGTTGATTGAGTAATCTGAAATAGAACTGAATTTATTGATAAGTGAGATTGTATCTTGAAGAGAAGAATGTGGATTTTGTAAGAAAAGTAATACATCATCAGCATAAAGGCTTATTTTATGATGAACGGTTGCGGTATGGATGCCTTTAATATTTGCATGCTGTCGAATTGCGGTTGCAAGAGGTTCAATAAATATAGCAAACAGTGACGGAGAAAGTGGACACCCTTGCCTTGTGCCCCTCATAAGATTAAACCTTGGGGAGATTTGGCTATTCGTTCTAACCGAGGCTGTAGGGAAACTATATAGGACCTTGATCCATTCTATAAATGAGTCTCCAAATCCAAATTTCTGTAGAGTAGCTAAAAGAAAATTCCAATTCACTCTATCAAATGCTTTTTCAGCATCTAATGAAACAAAAGCTGTTTTTAAATTATGAATAACAGAATAGTCTATCACATTGAGTAGATGGCGAACATTGTTGGACGATTGTCTCTCTTTGATGAAACCTGTTTGATCAGGATGTACTATATATGGAGTGACTTTTTCTAATCTTTGAGCTAATACGTTGCAGATCATTTTAAGATCAGCATTAATCAGGGAGATTGGCCTGTAACTGGATGGAAGTGTTGGGTCTTTATCAGGTTTTAGCAAGAGACTGATTGTGGCAGAGTTCATATTTGGAGGAAGGAATGAGTTTTCTTTAATCTCTAAAGCCATTTTCGTAAATATCGGAGCTAGCAGTGACCAGAATGTTTTGTAGAACTCCACAGGGAACCCATCAGGCCCTGGTGCTTTATTGTTTGGCATCTGTTGAAGAGCATCGTGAAGTTCATCTACAGAAATAGCAAGATCTAAATTTGATACCTGCCTTGTATTTAATTTAGGTAAGTCTATACCATTGAGAAATGTCTCAATGTCTGAAAGAGATGGATCAATCTGGGGTGTATACAAGTTTCTGTAAAAGTCTCTAAATATGGAGTTAATTTCCTCAGGAACGTGAGTAATGTTCCCAGCTGAATCCTTAATGGATGGTATGGAGTTTTTTTCTTTGTTTAATTTTAGTTGGTTAGCCAAATATTTGCTTGTTTTATTGTCATGTTCAAATTTTTCTAAGCGTAACCTCTGGAGCAGGAATTGACTTTTCTTATCAATTATTTCTCTTAAATCTAATTTGAGTTTTCTCAGTTCGTTCAGAGTATGTTCATTTTGTGAGTTCGCATAAGCTATTTCTAATATTTTTATTTCATTTTCAAGTTCCTGCTCTAGTAAACGTTCCTTTTTTTTCTTGTATGATGAATAATTTTTATGTGATCTATGTTTTTGAGCGACATTTTATACTGAAGAATGAAATTAAATAACTGCATTAATAATAGAGTCAGAAACATTAACTAGGCGCGTGACGTCACGGATTGTAGAGGACATATTGGGACACCATTGTGGCCAGCTATTAAGTCGTCTGTTTTCATCGCAAAATTCCACAGTATTCTGGACATCTGTGTTGGTGAATCTTTTGCAATTTGTTTAATGAACAATGAAGACAGCAAAGAAGAAAGCTGTAGGTGGGATCGGTGTATTAGCGGCTGGCTACAGCAACACAACCAGGAGGACTTTGAGCTGGATAGCAGACGCGCTACTGTGAGTACAGCTTTGGCTTCCAAACATTTGATCGCTTGCCCGTCCGTGCGTGCCGCTATGTGCATGTCACGTACGTAACTTTGGGGAAATATATGTGCTGTATGAACTTTACGGAGGTGAACGGTACTTAGGGCTGTGGGATTGAGTGTGTTGTGCGGGTGTTTGAGTTTGAGGGCCTTCTCCGTGGCTGCCCCCTCTCTCTGGAACGCTCTCCCCAGGCACATCAGAGATGCCCCCTCCCTCCCTACCTTCAAAACCACCCTAAAAACTCACCTCTTCACATTAGCCTTTCCAAACTGACCCTGCCCTTGGTGTTTCTTTATTTTTCTTTTTTTTTTTCTTTTCTTAGTTTATTTTCCTAATAAAGTTGTTTTAATTTAACCTTTGGGTATTTAGAAAAGCGCTATATAAATCCCAGGTATTATTATTATTATTATTATTGGTGGGTTATATGGACGGGAGGGGGGAGGTGTTTGTTATGCGGATTAATTTGTGGCATATTAAATATAAGCCTGGTTGCGTTGTGGCTAATAGAGTATATATGAAGGTATATGTCTTGTGTTTATTTACTGTTTTAGTCATTCCCAGCTGAATATCAGGTTCCACAAGCCTCTCACAGCGTCTGGGTAATGCTGAATTATCAATCGCTTCCACTGCCCTGTAATCCTTCACTCTCACTTTCCTCATCCACAAATCTTTCATCCTCGCTCAAATTAATAGGGTAATCGTCGCTTTCTCGGTCCGAATCACTCTCGCTGCTGCTGGCCATGATTGTAAACAATGTGCAGATGTGAGGCGCTCCACAACCTGTGACGTCACGCTACTTCCGGTACAGGCAAGGCTTTTTTATCAGCGACCTAAAGTAGCGAACTTTATCGTCGATGTTCTCTACTAAATCCTTTCAGCAAAAATATGGCAATATCGCGAAATGATCAAGTATGACACATAGAATGGACCTACTATCCCCGTTTGAATAAGAACATTTCATTTCAGTAGACCTTTAACCTACAAAACAAAAATTAATAAAACATTTTGTGCTGATTTTTTTTTTAAATCAAAAGGAAGTCTGGATTAATGGTTACAATGAGCACATTTTGTAGTGAACAGCATTCTCGAAGTGGGGTTTGAAGCAAAGTGATACTGATAAAGCATGTGTCACACACGAGAAGAACTGTTCTAAAGTAACTGTACTCTTACTTAAATACAATTTTTAGCAACTCCACCCACCTCTCCTATAAACATCCAATGTAACTTGAAAAGCATGACTGCACGTCTTTGCAGGGGGAACTAATCGCCAGTCAGTCAGTGGCCATTTGTTAAGGATTATAAAACAAAGACAAAATGCAAACACAACACTGGCATTCCACTCACATGTCTTGCTTCATAACAGAAATGATGAAGTGTTGTTTTCTGGGTCTCTATAAATCCAAAGTTCTCTTTTGTCTTTCCAACATAGAAAAAATGTTTGCAAAACCCTTAAGTGTTTTTACATTCTCATTGGTGGTTTCAAGGTTGTTAAAATGGATGAACCAATAGGCGTGCAGGCTTTATGTGGGGAAATGCGACCATATCAAGAGTTTCCCCAGGAATCAATACGTGTGTGGGGGTACAGTGAAAGTGGGGAACATCTGGAGGTGGTTGTGTCTTGAAGGAATGCAGATGCTATAAGTAAGAGGCTTTGGATAGAGCACAGATCGACACAGATCGTGTGTGTTTGCGGGGGGTTACAGTGTTTAATCATCATTGGAATACGTACGCCAACATTGTTGATGTTGAAGGTTGACAACAGTGGCGCAACAGGATGCGCAATAGTGCTATAAATCGCTTCTAATCACGATAATAAGATGCATGACAGGAGATTTCACAACCTACTGTACCTGGAACCCCATCTTGCTGTGTCGGAACACGTCTGCAGAGGAGAGCTATGTGTTGAACACAAGCAGAACTTGATAGCACGGCTGTGCAGATAAAAGAAGCCCAGACGATTTGGTAGCGAGATAAGTGGAAGGCAAGGTCTGGGGCAACAATACCAGTCTTATTTTGGAGATTTATGTTCCCTCAGCTTTCCCTTTTTTTCCTCAGCAGCACAATCGTTGTGGCAGGCAGGACTGACAATCTTAGGTAAAGCTGTTTGAGATCACTATCTTCCATCAAAACAAGAAGCCAGGAAGTGTTCCGTCTGTCATTATCACAATTGGCCCAGCGCTGTGCTTTTTCTCTCAGCAGCGACTTCAGTCGTTACACTTTCCTGACAAGAGACCTTGTGCAACTTCTCATTTGAACCAGCTGAAAGTGAAGACTATGTTGTTGGTGCTCTGAGGCATTCCTTAATGTCACAGGTGGACCAGAAATTCAACGAGCAACAAAAACTGTGAGAGAACGAGTACATTCTGATTCACCACGTCTGACAAACTCGTCTGGTGGTCTTGACGAACAAAATAAACGAGCGACTTAATTACCGAGCCTGAAGTCCTGAAATGAAAACACACGCCTCTCAGCGTATTGTTTACTCCTCCCTTGCACAACATTTTTACAACGCGCATGAAAGCCTGGAAATAAAGTCAGCAGTAGAATGTTTCATCCTCATCAAAACTGAAGTGGTGCCCAAATAAAAAACGGTGATCTTTTCAAGGTAGAACTTGTACATAAAACTGGTTTCAAATAAACCTTGTGTGTTATTCTCTATAATCAAATGAAACCAAGTGCTCTGGGTAATGCTGAATTATCAAAATAGTTTGGTTGTAGCACAATGCATTGCTTTCCAGAAAAGTATAAACATTACTGTGTCAGTACTGTTAGACTATTACAGCACTTTAATACACTCTCTTTTCTTTCAAACTTACTTTTTGACATTTGCTCTGCCTGGAGCACACATTCCATGTCTGCCTTCTCAATACTCACTATTTTTCCATGCACTAAATTATTCTAATTTCTCAAATAAAGTCTCCATGCCATGATCATAAGCTATGTGGGACTTTTTTTAAATTTTTGCGTGGTTAAAGGAATTCCTTTTTTGACCTATGACGTCACACTAACCATCTGCGGATCCTTAAAACTTGTTTTAAGTGATGTCCGCTGTAACATTGGCACAAATATTAGGTCTGTAATGGCTATCCTGATGTTAAATACTATAGCTGACAGAGTCAAGAAATGATCTTGGATTGCACTACGAACATGACGCTACTACCAAGAATGTATCGGGGCGGATGCCGGTCCCAAGCAAAGACAGACCAAGGGTTTTTTCGAAGGAATTTCAGGGTAAAGAATCATGGAAACAAAACTTTTGAATGTCTCGAAGTTCATTCATAAGGCTCTGTAGATCGATGGAACAAGTTTTAAATCCAAAGTAAAAGACTGTTCATGCCACGGTCGATAGTGTTCCAGATGAAGTTTGCTATGTTCTGGACTATCTTGCCAGTTGTGCAGAATACAGAGTTATTGCTAACCAGTTTGGAGTACACAAATACGGCATTAAGAGGTTTGTGTATGATTTATCATTGGCCTTTTTTTACACCTGCTTCCTTACCTTTCATCTCATCCCTATTTCGTTTGGGAGTCCGAATCAAGTCCGCATTATACATTTCCTTAGCTACGTTCTTAAATAAATCTGTTTATTTTCCTGCCATCGATGCACTTCAAAATGTTCTGTTCTTTTATTTGTGAAGCAAATAAAAAGTCTCCTCGTCGTGACAATTGTTGCTATGTTTTTATTGAATGGTATCTGCTTCCGGGTTATATCCCGTGCGTTGAGACTGGCACATGCGTGATACTAAGGGTCCTTTCACCCCCCTGCCTCGAGGGATGTGGTTTCCAATCGCATAATCCAGTTGTGTTCGTCCGCCTTTTCAAAAACCGAACAGATCCAGAATAAGGTGTTTCCATGGGTTGTAGAAGGCGTATTTAGAGCCAAACTATTTGAGACTAATTTAGTGCAAGGACACGTACTGAATATCTGACTGTTTGGGAAAGATGGCCATGTTTAATCGCTGTACAAGACTAAGAATGTTGACTCTCTAAACTCCAAACTAATATATATAATAATTACACATTCTACAGTTTTAATCAGATACACAACTTTGTCTTATCAACCGATGGCTCCACTCTGACGTCTTTCCATGACCTTGTGATGACACATCTCCTCATGGACTGTTTTCACCTGGATTCCACCCCTTCTGCAGAAAGACTTACTTGACCATGAACATGTTTTTCTGGACCAGATGGACATTTTTTTGTCTCATGGAGAATAAGGAGAACAAAGAAATATTGATCAGGTCTCATTCTTTTCACCTGTGACCTTTGTTGTCAATCTTTCAGAGAGACCTGGCCTCTGACTGCTTAATCAAAGATTGCGGGTAATGGTACACTGCAGTGGAAGACTCAAAGACAGGTGGTCACACACAAGCCATAAATAGGCATATTTTGCTGGGCAATATATTATCTCACAAATTATTGTCGATTAACGATGTTATGGGACAACAGAGACTCTTACCAGGAGGACTTTGAGTTAGATACGCAGACGCGGTACCTTGAGTACGCAACCAGAATGTTACCATAAGCATTTTGTTTAATTTGTATGTGTAACGCAGTACGCAGCTGCGGCTTCCAAACATTTGATTGCTTGCCCGTACGTGCGTGCCGCTATGTGCATGTCACGATCGTAACTTTTGGGACTTTGGGGAAATATATGTGCTGTATGAACTTTGGGGAGGTGAACGGTACTTTGGGCTGTGGGATTGAGTGTGTTGTGCGAGTGTTTGATTGGCGGGTTATATGGACGGGAGGGGGGAGGTGTTTGTTATGCGGGATTAATTTGTGGCATATTAAATATAAGCCTGGTTGTGTTGTGGCTAATAGAGTATATATATGTCTTGTGTTTATTTACTGTTTTAGTCATTCCCAGCTGAATATCAGGTCCCACCCGCCTCTCACAGCATTTTCCCTATCTGAATCGCTTCCACTGCCCTCTAGTCCTTCACTCTCACTTTCCTCATCCACGAATCTTTCATTCTCGCTCAAATTAATGGGGAAATCGTCGCTTTCTCGGTCAGAATCGCTCTCGCTGCTGGTGGCCATAATTGTAAACAATGTGCAGATGTGAGAAGCTCCACAACCGGTGACGTCACGCGCATATCGTCTGCTACTTCCGGTACAGGCAAGGCTTTTTTATCAGCGACCAAAAGTTGCGAACTTTATCGTCGATGTTCTCTACTAAATCCTTTCAGCAAAAATATGGCAATATCGCGAAATGATCAAGTATGACACATAGAATGGACCTGCTATCCCCGTTTAAATAAGAAAATGGCATTTCAGTAGGCCTTTAAGTGTGTAAAATAAATGAAGGCAGAAAGCAAAAGCTGTAAAGGACATACCAGCTTCTGCTCGTCCATTGGTATTGGCATATAGGAATAGTCTAATAAAAAACTAAAAACAAGTTATGTATCTGAGATATGTATTGGTATGCATCTTTAGACCTCCCAGGGTCTTTCCACCACCCTCAACTCAAGTGGAAAAATACAGCCCCCCACTTTGGCCACAGCATCCTTATTCTTGATGGTTCCCAGTAAACATCCAGCCGTCACCCCCCCCCCCCCTTAAAAATATCCTAGAGGAGGTCAACTGGGAGATTAAGACCCTTCAAATGGGGTCGTAGAGATCAATGATCAAACAGGGAGCGGGCTCAGCCCCTGTGGCCCCACTCCACCTCCTTTATTATCAGGCTTGCTGAAATAGAGACAAAAAAGATGGCTAACAATTACTTCCCTAAACCATGACCCAGCCACCCTCTTAATCTGCGGCGGCGGCAGAGGCGTCACCTATGGCTGTCACTGACCGTCAAACCAATCAGTGATCAGGACGTCTCAATCACTTGAGTGTGAGAAACAAATCTGCTGTTTAAATCAGACTTCTAGTGAAAAAGTAAAGAATTCAAATATTTTAAGTCCATTAACTAGCCTTTTTTAAATATTAGGATTTTTTGAAACGGAAACATTCTATGATAAACCTGCATTGGTTTATAACACGAGTTCTTACTGATTTAATACCAAGTTAGAATTAACGGTATTGATGATAAACCACGGTAAAATTTTAACAAAAAACAAATGCGATTTTACTGTGACAATGTCTCACACAAACACTTTTTTTAAATGATTTATTTGATTCATGTATTTGTTCCAATTATCTAAAGTACAGCCAGGGTGCATTTTGACGCAAAACATTGCCAGTGAGAACGACAGTCGAAGGCTGAGTATACTAGAGTAATAAAGTAAACAATAACATGGTCCTCCTTTAGTTCAAGGCTGCCTGGCATACTGTATATCAGGAAATTATAAACTGGGCTCAATCTGCCCTGCTGTAACGTATTTGTATGAGTAACACAAATGTGCTGCAAGCGAGTGGTGAGTGCTTGAAGTGGCCTACCAGTCAGCCAGAGCTTCTGAAATGCTGCGTTGAGACAGAGCATCTCCGTTCACTGCAAGCTGCAAAGTGTGCGGCATCCAAACTCCACCGTAGCCTTTGCCATACTGCGTGCGTTGTCCCTGACCACAACGTGGGTTTTCGCCCTGGGGTGGTTTTTGTTGTATTTTTGTTTTTTCTCGGCGGAGTCTTTAAGCGACAACTGTGTGGTACTACTTTTTTTTGGTGTTTGCTTTTCATCCATCTTCCGCTTGTATTCATCGTGTATCTCCTTATGATTCTTGAAGAGGTGGGAGATCAAATTGCTCGTATTAAAGGAAGACTTTAAAATAATCCCAAACCATAGACATGGTGTCGTTAGTCAGTCATCGAGCTTGCTCGCTTGTTAGCCACGGCTACAGCACCGGCAACAACACTCTTGTTGTGGTTATGCTCCGCTCGCAGCGGTTTGATGAGGTCATCAAGCGTCGCCAGTAAACCTCTCATGCTGCAGTCGTCAACTCCTGTGTTGTGTGTGGGAGAGGGGATAGGGGAAGGGCTGCTGACTGGGAGATGCATCTGCTCTGTACTTCTTCTTTCGTCTGTGTACCGCTCCGTACAGCGGCGTTTTAAAAAGTCATTAATTTTACTTTTTGAAACCGATACCGATAATTTTCGATATTACATTTTAAAGCATTTATCGGCCGGCTGATATTATCGGATCTCTCTACTCCTCACTCATCTTGCCACTGACGTATGCATTGACCTGATCACTGACCGTATAACAAAGGAAAGGCGCATGTGCTGACAAAAAACACAGTGATTAATCTGTGTTTCAACACGATTCATGTGATCATTGTGTGTGATTAAGTTAATAATAATAATCATGGATGACGTAGCGCTTTTCTAGGCACTCAAAGCGCTTCACAGAGAACTGAGAAGCCATCATTCATGCAATACATATTCACACTGGATGGTGGTAAGCCACAGCTTCAGACTAACAGAAGCGTGCATGCCAAATTGCGCCTCCGAACACCACCAAACATTCATTCACATTTATACACCAGTGTAAGCGGCAATCGGAGAAAAGTGGGTGAAGTGTCATGCCCAAGGACTAGGGTTGTACGGTATACCGGTATTAGTATAGTACCGCGACACTAATGAATCATATTTGGTACCACTGAAAAGTACCTGTTCGCAACCCCCCCGCACCTCCGTCTTCATCACGTCGTGTCATTGCTGGAGCATGTTCGGCAGCGCACAATCACGGAGTACTTATAAACAGACAGTGTGTAGACAGAAAAGGGAGAACGGACGCATTTTGGCTTAAAAACTAACGATAAAGGTGAAGTTATAACACTGAAACGCCCACCGGAAGGGGTGCTTTAAGACATGGCTAGCTAGCTAGCGGCTAAAGTCCAGCCCCAGTTTGAAGTGTTTTAGCTACTTCTAAATCACTAATCCTCGCCTCCATGGCGACAAATAAAGTTACGTTTCTTACAAGTATCATCCCTGCAGGACGAGGAATAGCTAAACATGCTTCACTACACATCGTAGCTCACCGACGTCTAAATGTAAACAAACGCCATTGGTGGATCTACACCTGACATCCACTGTAATGATACCATGTACAGGGGCGTATCTAGTCAATACTACTATGATTACGTCAATATTCTTTGCCATCACAACATCTTCTTTCGTTTTTTTTTTAATGTATATTATGTTTATAAAATCAGGAAATATGTCCCTGGACACATGAGGACTTTGAATATGACCAATGTATGATCCTGTAACTACTTCGTATCGGATTGATTTGTGGTATTATCCAACACTAATGTAAAGTATCAAACAACAGAAGAATAAATGATTATTACATTTTAACATAAGTGTAGACAGAACATGTTAAAAGAGAAAGTAAGCAGATTAACAGTAAATTAACAAGTAGATTAATAATTAATTTTCTATCACTTGTCCTAAATAATTTTGACAAAATAATAGAATGATAAATGACACAATATGTTACTGCATCCGTCAGCAGCTAAATAAGGAGCCTTTGTTTGCTTACTTTCTATTAAAAGACAAGTTGTCTTGTATGTTCACTATTTTATTTAAGGACAAACTTGCAATAAGAAACATATGTTTAATGTACCCTAAGATTTTTTGTTAAAATAAAGCCAATAATGCAATTTTTTGTGGTCCCCTTTATTTAGAAAAGTATCGAAAAGTACGGAAATAATATTGGTATCGGGACAACACTACCAAGGACATAACGCTTGTGACTAGGATCGCGGGAGTTGATATCAAACCAGGAACCCTCAAGCTGCTAGACGCTTTAGCTCTGACAGAGTGACCATCGGGTTCTTGGTCACCTCCCTGGCGAGACTTAGATGAATGCAGAAACGTACAGAGACATCCTGGCTGAAAACCAACGCTTCCCATACAACCTGATTGAGCTTGAGCACTTTGAGTATCTAGTCGATAGAAAAGCGCTATATAAATCTAATCCATTATCATTATTATTATTCAAAAAGACTTGAGGCTGAAATTGCTGCCAAAGGAGCATCAACAAAGTATTGAGCAAAGGTTGTTTTGAAAAAAAAAAACATATTCTATTGTCATTTTTGGGGTATTGTCTGTAGGATTGTCAAGACAAAAATGAATTTGTTCCATGTTGTAATAAGGCTGTAATATAACAAAATGTGGGCAAAGAGAAGAATACTTTCAGAATAGTTTTATTGCCATTGTTTGAGAGCGGAAGCACTGTAGCTAAACAAGCTGAAATGATCACCATCGCCCCCTAGTGTGCGAGTGGCACAGAGCGTATGGCCAACAGCACCATGAACAGGGAACTGTGTAAATATAAGAAATCAAATTATTTGAGAAATCGGACTAATTTAGTGCATGAAAACGCAGTGACTGTCTCCGTTGCTTCTTGGCATTGACGTCGACTTCAACAAGAAAAATGGCGACATTGTTTAGTTTTTTAAAACAGTGTAACAGAGATGACGTTATTGCGTTATGACACATTTGAGTTGTAGCTGGACTGAGCGCTGTCACAATGCAGAAGCAGATCTTGATTTGATACAGTGGAAACAGATGTTCTCAAAGTCATACCAGGCATTGTTTTTCTCCCGCTGGATTTAAGTTTAAAGGGATGATTCAGGACCACATTACATCGGGTCTGAAAAAGTGACCAAGGGGGATCTGTCCTGTCATCCAGGGATTTTGACAACAAACAAAAGATTCTTCAAGCTCTGGACTCGGGAAGCGAGCTGCCGTCACGGGTATTAAGGTCGGATATACCTTTCATCTTCCCCACGTCATCATTTGGGTCGTTCCTTCTGTTTTCCACAAAAGTTAGCTCCCCCACTTCTTTGATTTAGTGCTTACAACAGTTTTGTGTATTCCTTTTCATAAGTTACCATAACCGCACAGATCTCCACTTCCAGCCACAAACACAAACAGCCTTTTCCTAAAACAAGAGTCTCTGGTGGACGCAGTCCGTCCAAACAGACCTGCTTTGTTGAGGTGTTAAATCAACAGGGTGACCTCCCCTCCACTCCTTCCTTGGGCCCCCCAATGGCAGGAGATTGATGTCAACAAGGAATTTTGTCCCGTGTTTCCATGCACCCTTCTCAGCACAGAGAGCCCCAGTGAGGCCTGAACGGGTCTGCAGAGCCGTATTAGGAGAGCCCTGGTTCTTGCTGTGCCAGAAACACCCAGATTGTGACGCTGTAAACAAGGAATGCCGCGGAAAACAGTGTTGGCCAAAGTTTGTTTGTGGAGGAAATGCACCACCTTCTTCTGTCAACACGGCAGCGACTGTGAGAAGGAGGTGAAGGCAGGAACGTCATTGGTGTACAGTGTCGTCGCTAGAGGAGAATTTATACCTGATAAATGTGTTTTTCCACCTGTACATGATATCAGTCTGTAACACACTGAAGGAGCAACTTGAATTCACAGAGTCATAGCAAATACTATCATTGCTAATGACTACAGCACAATTATCAACACATTGGTAGTACCATATACAGAACAAAAAAAACATTTGTATATCCAGTAGTATTATGTATATAGTAGTATTATGTAGACAAAATACAATATACAGTACTACACACCAGCTGGTTTGAATGTAAGCTACATCTTAGTTGTAGTTTTCATTAACCAATGTGGAGGTGTAGAAATTACCGTGTAAAATCGCCAATGCTAATCAGTAGCATGTCATGTATGTATATTAGCATCAAGCTATCACATTTTTGGAAAAGTGGAGCCTTAGAATAGAATAGAAAGTACTTTATTGATCCCTGGGGGAAATTCAGCACCACAGTTCGCTCACAATAGACAATAACAATAATAAATAATATAAATAATATAATATATATAATATATTATATATATAATATATGAATAATATAAATATATTCTACATATATTCTACATTTAAGTGCAGTCAAGAAGGAACATATGCATTTTACAGTCTGATGGCTGTCGATATGAAGGACCTCCTGTGTCGTTCCGTGTTGCATTTTGGGTGGTCTGAGCCTTCCACTGAACGTGCTCATTCTCTCCGCAAGGTCCGAGTGTAGTGGGTGGGAGGTGTTGTCCATAATGGCTAGGAGTTTTGCTAGACTTCTCCTCTCTGACACCACCGCCAGAGAGTCTAGCTCCACTCCCACCACGTTACTGGCCGCCTTTACCAGCTTGTCCAGTCTGTTTGCGTCCCTCGCTCTCAGCCCGCTGCCCCAGCAGGCCACGGCGTACAAGAAGGCGCCCGCCACCACCGACTTGTAGAACATCTTCAACATCTTTGTACAGACGTTGAAGGATCCTAGCCTCCTGAGGAAGTAGAGGCGGCTCTGTCCCTTCTTGTAGATTGCCTCAGCGTGTTTTGACCCATTCAGCTTGTTGTCGATGTGTACACCGAGGTATTTATAATCCTCAACCATGTCCACATCCACCCCCCTGATGGAAACAGGGGTCGCCGTAGTACTCCTCCTCCTTCCCAGGTCCACAACCAGCTCCTTGGTCTTCGTCACATTGAGCTGGAGGTGGTTCTTTCCACACCATGTGACAAAGTCCTCCACTAGTGCCCTGTATTCCTCATCATCACCATCCTCAATACACCCCACTATCGCAGAGTCATCAGAAAACTTCTGAAAGTGGCAGGACTCTGAGTGATAGTGGAAATCGGTGGTGTAGATGTTAAAGAGGAAGGGGGAGAGGACTGTGCCCTGCGGGGCCCCGGTGTTGCTGACCAGCCTGTCAGACACACAGTCCTGCAGTCGCACGTACCGTGGTCTGTCAGTCAGGTAATCAACAACCCAGGACACCAAGGGGGCCTCCCCCTGCATCGTCTCCAACTTCACACCTATTAGTCCAGGCCCTATGGTATCGAAAGCACTGGAGAAGTCAAAAATCATGACCCTCACACTGCTTGCAGGCTTGTCTAGATGGGTGTGGGCTCGGTTCAGCAGGTAGATGACTGCGTCCTCCACTCCCAGTCGGGGCTGGTAGGCGAATTGAAGTGGGTCCAGGTGGGGCTTGACTGTAGGGCGGAGTTGTTCCAGGACCATCCATGGTCTTAATGATATGGGATGTTAGAGCCACCGGCCTGCAGTCCTTCAACGTGCTTCCTTACTTTACTTCCGTTGGAGCATTTTGAGTCAATTTCTTTGTTGGTGTTGAAAATTGCAACATTAGCTAGAGGTAATTTGGCTGAATCCGCTCTCAGTGCTGCTGGAGTGATCACCAAGAGTCGGCAATAGGGTGTCACATGACGTCACGTGCACAATTGTATTTCACGTGACTCGGTGCCCGCTAGGACTGGCTGGATTTGGTCGGTGCCAAAAAAAAAAGTATTGGATTCCGTACCCATCCCTAATCGTATCCTCCTATGATGTGTAGTGTAGCATGTTTAGCTAGTCCTCGTCCTCCTTACTTTATTTGCGGCCATAAGGGCGAGAATTAGGGACTTAAAGCGTCTTCACACTAGGACGTTAACGACAACGAGTACGCTACATTGCGTTGAGGACTTTGTCTTGAGCTTGTCGTGTGTCATCAACATGTGTTACCACAATTAAGCGGCAACAGTTAACTAAGTCAACTGTTTCCATGAGAAAAAAAAAAGCTTTGATTTATTTTCTGTTGTTTCAATTAATGGTTCAGTGAGTGTAACAAATCAAAATGGATGAAATCTGGACTAAATGTGTGTTTTCTGCACGGCCTCATAATATAACAATAATATTGAAGCTTCTATTGTCAGCCAAATGGATATTTACCAGTATTCACACCACTTCACTTTTTGTTATGTTACAGCCTTATTCCAAAATGGAATTTATTCATTTTTGTCCTCAAATTTCTATACAATGACATCAAAGTTTTTTTGTGGGTTTTTTTTAGGTTTTTTTGCAAATTTATTAAAAATAAAAAACTAAGAAATGACATGTGCATACGTTTTTGCAGCCTTTGCCATGAAGCTCAAAAGTGAGTTCAGGTGCATCCTGTTTTAACTGATCTTCCTTGAGATGGTTTCAACAGCTTCATTGGAGTCCACCTGTGGTAAATTCAGTTGAGTGGGCACCATTTGAACAAACCAAGTTTGAAGTCAAAGGAAATGTCCGCACTTTAAGATCAAGGGCCGGGAGGTGGCAGTAGTGGAGCAGTATAAGTACCTGGGAGTCCCCTTGAACAGCAGACTGGACTGGAAGGACAACAGTAAAAGCTGCTTACAAGAAGGGCATGAGCAGACTCTTTTACCTGAGGAAGCGTATGTCCTTTAATGTGTGCAGCAAACTGTTGGAGATCTTTTATCAGTCTGTTGTGGCCAGTGCCCTGTACTTTGCAGTGGTTTGTTGGGGGAGCAGCACCAGCAAAAGGGACTTAAACCGGATTGACAAACTGATCAGAAAAGCCGGCCAAACTATTGGCACACAGTTGGAGGCGTTTGTGTCAGTGAGGGACAGAGGACACTGGACAAACTGCTCGCCATCATGGACAATCCTCCACCGCTGGAGCTCATACTCCAACAGGTTCCTTCAGCTTTGGTCCCACTGTGATCCATTCAAGAACTCCTTCATTCCACACTCCATCCAGCTGTATAATCACTCGCCATACAGCAATAGATGATATCTGTCTATTACCTGACACCTTCTATGTTAGCTACCTCTCTTTGTTTATAATGTATAATTTCTGCTGGATCTACTCTCTATTTTATGCTGCCCTTTTTTTGCTGCAGCTGTTACATACACTGTAATATTGTACATGGTAATTGGGATTTGTTATATATTGTATATATTATATAAAAATATAATACAATATAATATATTAGTATATATTATATACTGTATATATAATATGTAAATATTACATATATTTTATATTTTGTAATGCTACTATGGTACATTTTTAGTCTACTTTACATCTGCATTATACTTTCTATTCTTACCCTTTACATCCTTTGTAACTGAGCTACTGTGTGGAACAATTTCCCTTGTGGATCAATACAGTTTGTCTAAGTCTAAGAATGGTACAGAAAAATATCTGCTGCTTTGAAGGTTACAATGAGCACAGTGGCCTCCACCCGGATGCACTTAAAGTACAATACTTAAGTACTTTTTGGGGCGCAACAAAAAAAACAAACAATTAACTATAAACTACTGCCATCTAACGCCTTGGACTTGCAATTGCAATTGAAACTTCATCTCATACTTGGGAATGATAATATGATGATATAAAACTAAATATAACTGGACAAGAGTTATCATAATCAGCTCTTGTGTTTTTTTTATTGTATTATCAAAAACAGTTAATATTTATTAACACACACAAAAGTACCGAAAATTGGTGCCGTTGAGTACCAATATCGATTTCCAGCTACCGGGAATTGGTACCGAATGGGTTCAAATGTGAACGGTACTCATCCGTAGATACAATAAGCCATGCTAATCGCTAAACTAGAGCCCTTGGATGTAAACAGGGGTGGGCGGCTCGATACAAATATCGCCAGCAACGATACCAAGTACAATATCAGCATATGGTCGATACTACAGAGATTAGATCAATATTTTTAATCTTGTGATTACCTCCTATCCCACAGGATTCTCACAGGAATCCTGTGACCTGTGGGATTCCCGAAAAAATGTCAGCATCTAGTACCCATCTCTAGCCAGTACTAGTTTTCTCAGGGTTGTTGACAAAAAGATTTAATGGATTACATTCTGGAACCCACTTCACTTGTCTATGAAGTGATTTAGAATAGTCACAAGTGGAAAACCCAAAGGTTAAAAAAGGATTGTCTCTACTCAACTTTATTTTAAAAGCACCAAAAAACGATCTTAATTTGCAGTCTTTGTACGCAGTTTGCCTCCAAAATGCAACATGACCCAATTAAAGACAAAAAAAGCTTCCACAAAGAAAAGTTTGAGTGAAGTAGGCTTTGTGGGAAAAGCAACGTGCACTGACCATGAACACAGCTAATGGATATTGCCATGAATAATGAAAAGATACATATATATATGGCCTCTCCTATAGGATACATGTGACATCATTTAGGTCGCTTCAAAAAAGACTTCATAACAGCAAAAAGTTGGGGGTAACTTTATTGTCACTGCACTTAAAAAGTACAAGAAAATAGTTGTATTTTCCAGTACAACCCGACCAAAAACAGACATACAATACACGGGTATTAGGAACAGGAAGGCTGATGGAGAAAGTCTGATTCTTATTCATAACAATTGTGAATCGATGAAATAAAACTCAAATTTTTTTTTTTTAATCTGTCCTGTCCAGCCACTTATATTGTTGATGTAGATGATCTATATCTGCTGCACAGATACTTCTCTTGTTGCCGTGTTTGTATTTGACTTTAGTAAATGTTCGCAAAAGCCTTTTAATAAACAAAACCAGTTTTCTTTTAAGTAACATAGAAATGTATCAGAGCTAATTATCTATTAATGTAGTTCATCATAGAACTGGCAACCAATGTTATTCAAGCAGGGATTTTGAATCGACAATCACTTTTGAATCGAATCGTGACTCCTAAGAATGGAATCGAATGGTGCCCCAAGACTTACAGACCGAGCGGAAAGGTGAACGTAGGGGGGGACAAACTAAGATCCTATGGGGGGGCTCAGTTTGAGACTAGAAAAAAACCACGAGCAACATAAGCACATATTACGACACACAAAACTCGAGACTTGCAACATAGGGGATGGGGCGCACACCCGGCCCCAAGCTGCCGCCATCAGGGGCGCTGCTACATTAGCCATCATACGGCGGGGTAGGGGAAGCGACATAGGAGAGTGGGGTACAGATGTCCTGTTACCATTACTCCGAATAGGTAGATGTCTTCAAAGAGATTATTGGTTAAACATTGCAATAAACAACAACTTTTATGGGAAAAGCCATTTACAATGTATGTTCCTAATCCACAATCATGTACTAAACATGGATGATAAACGTGTAGGAGCAGAACTGCACTTAGAGCGGAGTGGGGAGACATGCTTCAGACATGCCTACTCTTACAGTAAGTGGAACATTTAATATTAAGCACCATAGCCCAGCATTTTGATCTTTATCAATAAATCATGCTTAGACAAACAATTGAGGAAGAACCTCTTATGTTATGAATCATTTACAATAGCATGGAAATGTATCATTCAGAAGCAAATGCACATTTGATTAATATGGAATGTAATGAGTTTATTACAATTAATTTTTTTTTTTACCTTTAGACATTGTTATTTCATGTTTAATGTAATGTCACTTGTAAATTGAAATGTACTAAAACTAGTTAGGTCTGTCAAACGATGAAAGTAATTAATCACAATGAATCGCATTGTCCCAACTCCAATTAAATCATGATTAATCGCAGATTGAGGTGTTTTATCTTCATTTAATAAGAGTACCTTAGACAGATCATTTTCAAGTTTTGAATATGATCAACATTGGCCCGGACAATTTGTTGGCTTTACGCATTTTGTTTTATTAAACATACTTTTTTAAACAGCTCAACATAAACTGGACAGGGCTAATGTTAGCATATATAAAACAAACAAAAAAATAATCTACAACTTACCGCAACATGCTTTCTCTAGTTGGAAGTAGAATTCTTTTAGGCTGAAATGTCAAAATTTGTACTGACACATGGTGATATAAATGTTCATTTTCATACATTGTGTATTCTTACTGCGAGTCACTGTTTTCTTTGGATATGCGCTACACATGTTACTAATTAGAATTATATATGGCGATTTTAACACCTCCAAATTTGGTAATGAAAACTACAACTAAGATGAACGATACAATAAAAAGTACAATACTTAGAGTATAAATACTATGTAAGGCGTAACAAAAGACTGGATTCATCTAGGGCTGGACGATATAACGATATCAAAATGTACAGCGATATCAATAAAAATGTGTTTGATATATATATTTTTTTTCGTTGAAAGAAAGTAAGTTGCGAACAAAGTTGGTTGCATGAACACGCTACAGTCAATCAGGTAACAGTATTTGTCAAGCTTGGTTGTGCCATCTCGTTGTCTCGCAGTTGATTCTTTGCAAGGAGGGAGAAAATAAAGTAAAAATGAGTGCTGCAGAGAGCGAATAAATTCTTGATAAAACAAGAAGTTTTACCAACGGGTTTTGGGATTTTGCTTTAAAATGGGCCGTAGTCAGACAAATGTGTCTGTAAATGAGGCAAGACCAGTCATACTACACTCATCCTTTAGAGCAGTGTTTTTCGACCACTGTGCCGCGGCACACTAGTGTGCCGTGAGATACAGTCTGGTGTGCCGTGGGAGATTATGTAATTTCACCTAATTGGGTTAAAAATATTTTTTTGCAAACCAGTAATTATAATCCGCAATGTCTAGAGCTCGGCAGAGTAACTGTGTAATACTCTTCCATATCAGTAGGTGGCAGCAGGTAGCTAATTGCTTTGTAGATGTCGGGAACATGGTTTGTCGAGATCACAATATGCGGGAGGCAGCGTGTGGGGAAAAAGGTATCTAACACTTAAAACAAAAATACACAAAAGGCGAGTGCCGCTAAGTGCCGCTAAGAAAAGGCATTGAAGCTTAGGGATGGCTATGCAAAACGAAACTAAAACTGAACGGGCTGCAAAGTAAACAAAAACAGAATGCTGGACGACAGAAAAGACTTACAGCGTGTGGAGCAGACGGTGTCCACAAAGTACATCCGTACATGACATGACAATCAACAATGTCCCCACAAAGAAGTATAGCGTCCGTACAACTTGAATAGTCTTGATTGCAAAAACAAAGCAGGTGTGGGGAATAGCGTTCAAGGAAGACATGAAACTGCTACAGAAAAATACCAACAAAAGAGGAAAGGCCTAAAACACTACACACAGGAAAACACCAAAAAACTCAAAATAAGTCACGGCGTGATGTGAAATGTCGTGACAGTACACCTACTTTGAGACGAGCTATAGTGATGCATAGGGATGATGTTCGAAAACCGGTTCTCCTGATTGTTCGATAAGAAAATAACGATTTCATGGATTTGAATCCCTTTTTGAGAAATGGTTCCCGTTATCGAAGCCACTATAGTAAAGAAAAAAATTTGATTCTTTATTTGAATCCCTGGGAACGAATCCCGTGTCACAGGAAATGTCCTGTGGCACGTCACAGGAAATGACGTAGCTCAGTCATTCGGCGGCAGATACAGAAGCAGCAACAACAACGAACCGGGAAAAACGCTCCAAGGCATGGCTTAACTTACTAAGAAATACAACGAGGAAACGGCTATCTGCAATTATTGCCAGGCTTCGCTTTCCTGTAAGGAGAGCAGTACAACAAATATGTTGAAACATGTTCAGGCCGTACACAACCTGAAGGTTAGAGAAACGTGTCGTGTCTTCGACACGTGGAGAAGCAGCGACAGAGATGACGAAGTACGCCCCTCTTCCTCTGCTTCAACCTGCAGTCCCAGTGATAGTGCCGGTGAGTAACTAACGTTAACTGTTGCCGGTTAATTTCCATATCTGCTCACTTGTAGCCTTTAGGCTAAAATAACATTACCTCTTATGTCAACCAGGACTGCAGTAATGTTAGCTAGACTAACGTTACCTAAGTCAGTGGCTAACGGTAACGTTAGCCTTTTTGCATGTGTCTGATAATGTTAATGGTATCTTGTAGCCTACACCACTCCAGAGTTTGCAGGTCTGTCTAATAAACTAGTGCTTGCAAGATGTGAATTAAGATAATGTTAACGTTATCCTATTTCAGATGATGACATTCATGACAGCCAGTGACCAGGGCAGTGTTTCCTTTGTAGTACAGAGGGTTAACCCATTTACCATGGCGAGGTATAAGCATTGACCATGGCGAGGTATAACGCAGAGCGCAGCAAGATGAGTGAGGAGGAGAGTAACAACATTACTCGCAAGCTAACGAGAATGATGGTGAAAAATCTCCTCCCCTTCAACTTGGTGAACACAGACGAATACAAGTAGGTTAATAATTGTAATTTGCTGACATGTAATGGAGCAAAAAGTAAACAACACCATTACTCTGAGATTTGTTTCAAATGTAAAGTGCTGTACAATAAAAATTAATGCAGGATTTTCCCTGCATGTATTTTTCTTAGGTGGCCCACTTAAAGGCCTACTGAAACCAACTACTACCGACCACGCAGTCTGATAGTTTATATATCAATGATGAAATCTTAACATTGCAACACATGCCAATATGGCCGGGTTAACTTATAAAGTGCAATTTTAAATTTCCCGCGAAACTTCTGGTTGAAAACATCTATGTATGATGACGTATGCGCGTGACGTGAATGGTTGAAACGGAAGTATTCGGACCAATTGGATCCAATACAAAAAGCTCTGTTTTCATCGCAAAATTCCACAGTATTCTGGACATCTGTTTTGGTGAATCTTTTGCAATTTGTTTAATGAACAATGAAGACTGAAAAGAAGAAAGCTGTAGGTGGGATCGGTGTATTAGCGACTGACTACAGCAACACAACCAGGAGGACTTTGAGATGGATAGCAGACGCGCTATCCGACACTAGCCGCCGACCGCATCTATGATCGGGTGAAGTCCTTCGTCGCTCCGTCGATCGCTGGAACGCAGGTGAGCACGGGTGTTGATGAGCAGATGAGGGCTGGCGTAGGTGGAGCGCTAATGTTTTTATCATAGCTCTGACGAAGTCCCGTAGCTAAGTTAGCTTCAATGGCGTCGTTAGCAACAGCATTGTTAAGCTTCACCAGGCTGGAAAGCATTAACCGTGTAGTTACATGTCCATGGTTTAATAGTATTGTTGATTTTCTGTCTATCCTTCCAGTCAGGGGTTTATTTCTTTTGTTTCTATCTGCATTTAAGCCCGATGCTATCACGTTAGCTCCGTAGCTAAAGAGCTTCGCCGATGTATTGTCGTGGAGATAAAAGTCACTGTGAATGTCCATTTCGCGTTCTCGACTCTCATTTTCAAGAGGATATAGTATCCGAGGTGTTTTAAAATACAAATCCGTGGTCCACAATAGAAAAGAGAAAATGTGGAATCCAATGAACCCTTGTACCTAAGTTACGGTCAGAGCGAAAAAAGATACGTCCTGCACTGCACTCTAGTCCTTCACTCTCACGTTCCTCATCCACAAATCTTTCATCCTCGCTCAAATTAATGGGGTAATCGTCGCTTTCTCGGTCCGAATCGCTCTCGCTACATTGTAAACAATGGGGAAATGTGAGGAGCCCTTCAACCTGTGACGTCACGCTACTTCCGGTACAGAGAAGGCTTTTTTTATCAGCGACCAAAAGTTGCAAACTTTATCGTCGATGTTCTCTACTAAATCCTTTCAGCAAAAATATGGCAATATCGCGAAATGATCAAGTATGACACAAAGAATGGATCTGCTATCCCCGTTTAAATAAAAAAAATTAATTTCAGTAGGCCTTTAAAGGCCTACTGAAACCCACTACTACCGACCACGCAGTCTGATAGTTTATATATCAATGATGAAATCTTAACATTGCAACACATGCCAATACGGCCGGGTTAACTTATAAAGTGCAATTTGAAATTTCCCGGGAAATATCCGGCTGAAAACTTCTTGGTATGATGACGTTTGCGCGTGACGTCACAGGTTGAAGCAGACATTTTGGAATAGCCAGCTTAAGTCGTCTGTTTTCATCACATAATTCCACAGTATTCTGGACATCTGTGTTGTTGAATCTTTTGCAATTTGTTTAATGGACAATGAAGACGGCAAAGAAGAAAGCTGTAGGTGGGATCGGTGTATTAGCGGCTGGCTACAGCAACACAACCAGGAGGACTTTGAGTTGGATAGCAGACGCGCTATCCGACGCTAGCCGCCGACCGCACCGATGATCGGGTGAAGTCCTTTGTCGCGCCGTCGATCGCTGGAACGCAGGTGAGCACGGGTGGTGATGAGCAGTTGAGGGCTGGCGTAGGTGGAGAGCTAATGTTTTTAGCCTAGCTCTGTCGAGGTCCCATAGCTAAGTTAGCTTCAATGGCGTCGTTAGCAACAGCATTGCAAGGCTTCGCCAGGCTGGACAGCATTAACCGTGTGGTTACAGGTCCAGGGTTTAGTTTGGTGTCTCTTGATAGTAGAAGTAAAAATAGCATTGTTTATCTTCTGTCTATCCTTCCAGTCAGGGGCTTATTTCTTCTGTTTCTATCCGCAGTTAAGCACAATGCTATCTTGTTAGCTCCGAAGCTAAAGTGCTTTACCGATGTATTGTCGTGGAGATAAAAGTCACTGTGAATGTCCATTTCGAGAACCATTTCGCGTTCTCGACTCTCATTTTCAAGAGGATATAGTATCGGAGGTGGTTTAAAATACAAATCCGTGACCCACAATAGAAAAAGGAGAAAGTGTGGAATCCAATGAGCCCTTGTACCTAAGTTACGGTCAGAGCGAAAAAAGATACACCCTGGCGTCCTGCATTGCACTCTAATCCTTCACTGTCACTTTCCTCATCCACAAATCTTTCATCCTCGCTCAAATTAATGGGAAAATCGTCGCTTTCTCGGTCAGAATCGCTCTTGCTGCTGGTGGCCATGATTGTAAACAATGTGCAGATGTGAGAAGCTCCACAACCGGTGACGTCACGCGCATATCGTCTGCTCCTTCCGGTACAGGCAAGGCTTTTTTATCAACGACCAAAAGTTGCGAACTTTATCGTCGATGTTCTCTACTAAATCCTTTCAGCAAAAATATGGCAATATCGCGAAATGATCAAGTATGACACATAGAATGGATCTGCTATCCCCGTTTAAATAAGAAAATCTCATTTCAGTAGGCCTTTAAAGGCACTAACAGTCAATAGTTTTTTTTATTTTTTTTATTTTTTTGGGTAACAACAGTCAATATTTATTTATTTATTCTATTTCATTTTCTTCTTAAAAAATTAAAGTGAGCTTTTGTTAAACCAAGTATCGTGTGTTTTTTTTGCATATACAACAACCTATCTGGATTCGATAAGAGAATCGACAAGGAATCGGTTCGATAAGAGGATTCGATAATGGCATCGAAATCGATAATTTCTTAACAAACATCATCCCTGGTGATGCATGGTTGGTTATGGTTTGAATTCATACCCAACAATTGCGAGAACAACTTTTTATTTTCAATATCGGCTAATGAGTTTCATTTTTTTTATGTTTTCTGCAGGTGGTGTGCCTCAGAATTTTTTCAATGAAAAAAAATGTGCCTTGGCTCAGAAAAGGTTGAAAAACACTGCTTTAGAACACAGCCGTGACTTCTTGGAACTCAACCCGTAGAACATAGTTGTTCTCAGGTTTCAGCATTTCTTATGTATTCCTTATTTGTACACCTTAATTCTAAAAGGTGTTCAATAACAAGTAGTTACTGTATTAAGATGACTTTTACTTGAGTCATACTACCTTATAGTAACAGTACTCTTGAGTACATTTACTCTAATTAAAATAAATGAAGTGTTTAATATAAGACAGGTGTGTATCTTGTCATGAATGCTGTATACATAACATGAGGAACCTGTGGAGAGGTTAAAATAAAGCCTAGAGGGAGTTGAGCAAATGTTTGGATAACATATGGAGACCTGCTGCTTTCTTTTGGCACACTCCAGCGGTCAGCCAAGCTTCCTATTTCCCTTTTGGAGCGTGTGAGGCACAACATAATCTGCAGGTAGACATGTCATTACTTCATTGACGGGAAAGGCAAGGGAGCACGTGGTGTGGCCAGTGACTGGTCACGGATTGGGTTTCATCTGGTCTATTGTGAGTCACTGAATACCAAGTGACACAGTCATGAGTCAGTGATAGTGTGCACAAAAGGGCACGGCAACACTCCACAAATGCAATTGAAAACATAATAGCAAAGGCATTAGTGACACAGACTAAACAAGTCAGCTCCTTTTTCCACACATGGGGGATGCTGTTAAGGTTTTCATGAGACCGCTGATGGAATTCTATAAAAGCAAAGCAATGTTTTTAAGCTTGTGCACATATTTTAAGGAGTGTGATATTTCTACTTAGAGAGACAATTTATTGTATAATAAACAAAACAACAAAAATAAATAGGCCCAGGCCGGTATGAGTTTCTGACAGTAAACAAATATCACGGTATTATCATTACAGCGATAAAATGCGATATTATTAAATGTCTTTGTTGTCTTCTTCTAGCCGTCCATAGCGTTGCTACTTGTGTGGATTCATCATTAATCACTCCAAGGAACGTTTGTAAGTTTCACAGTATAACTATAACTATTTATACTTACTGAAGCCTCCCAAATGTGATGTCTGTAGGAATGTTTTCATGCATATTTGTACGTGCTATCGTAATAAAATGAAGCTAGCGTTGTTAGCATTAGCTTATATGCTAACACATTTACAAATGTGTGTTAGTGTTATTAACTTACAATGGCATTCTTTTTGTATTGTTTCAGTTTCACAAATTCCTCAGTAAATTCACCTACACGTCACCGTGGAGTTAATGAGTCTGTTTAGCTGATTGGAGAGTTAGCTTCCGCAGCTAGTGGGTCCATGACGATGACTTCTGTTTGTTTGATCAGCTGTTTTACTGCTGTGTTACAGGCACCGTTTGAAAACAATTAAACATTTATATTAGGGTGGTCCCGATACCAATATTTAAAAAAATCTTAGGGTACATTAAACATACAGTATGTTTGGAATTCTTTCCCATTATTGCTCGATGTACAGCTTAAGTTGTTCAACAGTCTCCGTTGTGGTATTTTAGGCTTCATATTGCGCCACATATTTTCAATGGGAGACAGATCTGACTACAGGCAGGCCAGTATAGTACCCACACTCTTTACTACAAAGCCACACTGTTGTAACACATGCAGAATGTGGCTTGGCATTGTCTTTCTGAAATAAGCAGGGGCGTCCATGAAAAAGACGTTACTTGGATGGCAACATACAGTATGTTGCTCTAAAACCTGTATGTACCTTTCAGCATGAACCTTTTGATGATATTACAGACCTTAGATGGTCAAATCCCTAAATTATTTGCAATAGCTCATTGAGAAATGTTGTTCTTAAACTGTTTGACAATTTGGTCACGCATTTGTTCACAAAGTGGTGACCCTCGCCCCATCTTTGTTTGTAAATGACTTAGCATTTCATGGAAGCTGCTTTTATACCCAATCATGGCAACCATCTGTTCCCAATTAGCCTGTTCACCTGTGGGATGTTCCAAATAAGTGTTTGATTAGCATTCCTCAACTTTCTCAGTCTTTTTTGCCACTTGTGCCAACTTTTTTGAAACATGTTGCAGGCATTAAATTCCAAAAGAGCTAAAATTTGCAAAACAAAGTTTACCAGTTTGAACTTTAAATATCTTGTCTTTGCAGTGTATTCAATTGAATATAAGTTGAAAAATATTTGAAAATCATTGTATTCTGTTTTTTGTCAATTTACACAATGTGCCAACTTCACTGGTTTTGTGTTTTGTACATTGGTCATATTCAAAGTCCTCATGTGTCCAGGGACATATTTCTTAAGTTAATGAACATAATATGAATTTTTTTCAAAAAGGAAAAAATATTTAATGACGATAAAAAATATCAATGTACTCATAGTAGTATCGATGAGATACACTATTGTACTTGGTATCATTACAGTGGATGTCAGGTGGAAATCTACCCATGGCATTTGTTTACATTCAGGCGCGCTAGCTTTTGTTAGCAGTGATGCCGGTGAGCTATTGTATCCTCCTACGATGTGTGGGGAAGCATGTTTAGCTATTCATCGTCCTGCAGTGATAACGATACTTGTAAGAAACGTACCATGGAGGTGAGGATTAGTGATTTAAAAGTAGCTAAAACACTGCAGACTGCGGATGGATGTTAGCTGCTAGCAAGCTAGCCATGTCTTAAAGCACCTTTTCCTGAGGGTGTTTCAGTGTTATAACTTCACCTTCATATTTAGTAATTAGAGCAAAATGCGTCCGTTCTCCCTTTTCTGTCCACACACTGTTGGCTTGTAAGTACTCTGTGTGTGTGCGCTGCCGAACATGCTCCTCTGCTCGTAAAGCCAGCAATGTCATCACATGACGACGCGCCGTCATGCCTGTTAAAAAATAAATAAAAATGGGGAACCGGTGCTTTTCAAACAGAGTATAGTACCGTTTTTGATTCATTAGTACTGTGATACTATACTAGTACCGGTATACCGTACAACCCTAATATGTATAAACATTAACAGAATCGTACTTTGTAAACAACTAATTTTGCGACGTATATATCTGTGGCTTATTGTCTGGTTCGGCTAATATATGGAAAAACAATTTTTATCTTCTAAAATTTAGTGTGTGTGACTTATATTGCGGTGTGCTTTATAGTCCAGAACATACGGTAATTAACTATATCAATGGATAATAAACACTTATTTTCATCCATATCGCTCAGCCTTAATAATGAGCCCGTGATGGAGTGAAATGGGGACACCTGGGAAAGGCCTCTGCGCTTATAGCACAGTTGTATCAGCCACAACAGCAGCCATGGCCTCTAAAACAGACCTACTTCCTGCAAGTTGAACTGGCATGGCCCTGCTGACAAAGTGCAAATAAGGCCTTCGGGCGCTTCCACATCACACGTGTGTTTGCAAACAGTTCCCAAAAGTCAATACAAAGGCGTATCCAATATGGCAAAGGACACATCAAGCTACGTAAGAGCAGTGAGCCAGTGACCCCGCAGGCTTGATTAACAAAGAGAGCAGTGTTGTCGCGTCCACTGTCAAGAGTTCCAATTGACATCAGTGAGATTAGTGACTTTGCTGTGAAGAATTACAATTGACATCCGTGCGAGTAGTGACTTTACTGTGAAGAGTTCCAATTGACATCAGTGACATTAGTGACTTTACTTTGAAGAGTTCCAATTGACTTCAGTGACGTTAGTGGCTTTACTGTGAAGGGTTCCAATTGACATCCATGAGATTAGTCACTTTACTGTGAAGAGTTCCAATTGACATCCATGAGATTAGTGACTTTACTGTGAAGAGTTCCAATTGACATCCATGACATAAGTCACTTTACTGTAAAGAGTTCCAATTGACATCCATTAGATTAGTGACTTTACTGTGAAGAGTTCCAATTGACATCCATTAAATTATTGACTTTCCTGTGAAGAATTCCAATTGACATCAGTAAAATTAGTGACTTTACGGTGAAGAGTTCCAATTGACTTCAGTGACTTTACTGTGAAGAGTTCCAATTGACATCAGTGACTTTACTGTGAAGAGTTCCAATTGACATCAGTGAGATTAGTGACTTTACTGTGAAGAATTACAATTGACATCCGTGCGAGTAGGGACTTTACTGTGAAGAGTCCCACACAGCAGAAGACTGCTATACGGATCCGCCTTCAAGTCGCCCAACCCGCGTTACTGTCACATTCGTTTTGGCTCCGCCTAGAGGATACAGCTCCGCCTCTGAAAATTGTACGGTCAGACAGCTGATCCTGAGCGGACTCTTGTCTGATTCGCATACGCGGACGCGACAAACCAAACCGGCGCGCGCCGCCTAGAGTTATAGGCTCCGCCTACGCGCGCTGAGCCGACCAATGTCTGCACCCGCAGACGTGGACGCGCCTACTAGCGTGTACGCGCATGAGCCAAGATCTCTGGACTTTCTTTGCTGGAACACGAACGTAAGTATAGATTTATTGATTTATTGCTACATTCGCAGTAAATATCAGCCTTTGTGTTTCCATCATCGTTTATGTATGATTGTAATGACGTTGTTTGATATTAGGACTAGCAGTAAAACTTTATATTCTGTAAAAAAAGGCTTTATTTCCAGCGCCGCCTCCCAGAATGCTTTGCATGGGGACGTGCGTCTGACGTCACATATACAGAAAATTCGAAATGGCTGCACGCGGTAGGTGAGGCCCGAGCGAAGAAAAGTGGAAAAGATTGTTATTCGTCAAAAAACCCACACAACGACGGTCATTTTTTCGCCGTGCTATTGTAAAATTGTCTTTTATCTGTGTTTTGTGTTCCGGGGGACCCCGACTCCAGAATGTGAAAGTTTCCCGCGTGAAGCCGGTGAGTAAAAAGTTCAATACAGTTAACTTAGGCCATCTTTTGTTAGACGCTGTGAATGTGTGTAGGTAACATGCTACGATATTCCACATATTTCCAACTGCTTGAAACGAAAGCGTATTACTTTATTGTCAGTGTTGTTTAGGCCCAGGTCGCTAACGTTACTGCGTTAGTCAACAACGTAACGTTAACGGAGTGGAAACAGCCGTTCTTTGCCATTAATATGAGTGTGTATTATTTATTTCTTTGTTCTTTAGTGGAGCTTGAGATCCTGTTTACTGTGGACTAGCTGTGTGTGACGCCATGTTGTTTTTGTTTACATTAAAAAAAAAAGGTATGTCTATGTGTTTTTTGGCATAGTTAATTGTAGAAAAAAATATAAAAGGAGGTGATGTGAGTGGGAAAAATTGCTGCACATATCCCATACATATCCTTTTTCTTGATCTATATTTTTGTTATTTGCTGATGTATATATTTTATATGCTGTTTTTTATTTAATTAATTTATTAGAGACTATTTTATGATTTATTTACCTTTTTTTATTATTATTATTTTATTTACTATTATTATTATTATTTCCACATATAAGCATAAATAATTGATCATATTAGTACATTGTTTGATTGCTTTGCTTAATGCATTCCATAATTTAATTCCACATACTGATATACTGAAGGTCTTAAGTGTTGTACGTGCGTACAAATGTTTTAAATTACATTTCTCTCTAAGATTATTTTTCTCCTCTTTTTTTGAGAAGAATTGTTGTATATTCTTGGGTAGCAGGTTATAGTTTGCTTTGTTTATAATTTTAGCTGTTTGCAAATTCACTATGTCGTGGAATTTCAGTATCTTTGATTCAATAAATAAATGATTTGTGTGTTCTCTATATCCAACATTATATATTATTCTAACTGATCTTTTTTGTAACACCGTTAATGAATGAAGTGTACTTTTGTAATTATTTCCCCATATTTCTACACAATAACTCAGATATGTAACACTAGTGAACAGTAGAGAATATGAAGTGATTTTTTGTCTAGAACATGTTTTGCTTTATTCATTATTGACGTGTTTCTTGCTACTTTATGTTGTATATTTTTTACTTGAGATTTCCAGTTCAATTTATCATCAATCATTATACCTAGAAATTTGGTTTCATTTACTCTTTCAATTTCTGTTCCGTCTATTTGTATTTGTGTTTGACTTTCTTTTCTACTGTTACCAAATAGCATTATTTTAGTTTTACTGAGATTCAAAGATAGTCTGTTTTTGTCAAACCATCTTTTTAATTTGTTAATTTCTTCTGTTATTATTTGTATTATCTTCTGTGTGTTCTCTCCTGAACAAAACACTGTTGTATCATCCGCAAATAATACTAACTTTAAATCTTTTGTAACTTTACAAATGTCATTTATCTAGACATTGAATAATTTAGGTCCTATATTGATCCCTGAGGTACACCACAGGATATATTTAGCGTTGTAGACGAAACCACCACATTAATATTAAAGATATGGTTAACATTCTTAGTGCTAAAGATATTCCCCTCTCCTTGTATCCTTTCTCCCAGCTCCACCGTCTCGCCGAGTGCCAGCAAGAGTCATGAGTACTTGTCAACTCGACTCCTCAACTGGAGATAACTTTCTAGGTAAAGACTGATCTCCAAAATAATATCTCAGCATCCAGTAACCATGGTTAACAGATCACAACCATTTAATACCAATTTATCTCCCTTAGCACCTCACCATGGGGAAGGATGTATTCATATGCCTTCACCAGCACATGCATTTAACATGCAGAGAGTTACACAAGGTAGGGACTGATCTCTGTATACACTACACCCATAATTTCAAACCCTACTTTACGATTGAGCTGAAGTTCTGACTATTATGACCTGTACTTTTACCTTTCTTATAGTTCTTACCACCTTGGGGCACCATTCAGGTAAAATCTCAGCTCATCTTACTTGCTTATTTGTATACACTAACACCTGTGCATGCTTTTGTCCACGTTGTTCCTTTGACGATGAATAAATACCCCTTTTCTTTCTTTCTACATTAAGGGTGCCTTTTCATCTGATTAAATTTATAATGAACAGGGACATTGCGGTTGTCCCAAGTGGATGGTATGATGATAGGATGGTTTTCTGGCCCAGCTATAAAAACACCGACATAATTGAAAGGGCCGCTTTAAATGAGGAGCAGCATGAGCCAGACTGGCCAAGATTTGACGTTTCTGTTGTCCGAACTTGTGGTATGCAAATTCATAATCTTCTTGTTTGAAAATAACGTCATAGTTGCTTCTCTTTATGCTTGGAATAACCTATTGTGTCTATGTTCTGACCAGGTCTCTTGTAAGAGAGAGACCTGATTTATCATCATCAATAATAATAATATTCTGTTCAGCTCTACAGCTAATTTGAAACTCATGTTCATTTTAACATATTCAATTTTAGACAACTACAAAGACGCATTAAAAATAATGCAACAATATGGAAAGGGCTGCGACACCTCAGACCTGCAATCTGAGGCAGAGAACGAGGAGCTGCCAGAAAAAAGGAAAAGGAAACCAGTGTAAGTGTGTTCCGTCTTGTTTTTGTCATGTTTCTACAGTAATAGGAAGGTTATTTCCGGTAGCATTCAAAAATAGACCAGAGATGCTTGTACTATATGTATATTTGGCAATTTTGGTATTGCAATAATCCTAATGATATGGTTACCCAACAGCCATCGTCTCGGGGACTCAGATGATAGCGAAGAAGACCCGGGAAATAGTGACCTCACATCTCTGGGGTTGGCAAGCCAATTGCACAGGCAGAGTAAGGAATAATCTCTTAACATCGAAAACAACAAAACCACCACATTAATATTAAAGATATGGCTAACATTCTTAGTGCCAAAGATATTCCCCTCTCCTTGTATCCCTTCTCCCAGCTCCACCGTCTCGCCGAGTGCCAGCAAGAGTCATGAGTACTTGTCAACTCGACTCCTCAACTGGAGATAACTTTCTAGGTAAAGACTGATCTCTGAAATAATATCTCAGCATCCAGTAACCATGGTTAACAGATCACAACCATTTAATACCAATTTATCTCCCTTAGCACCTCACCATGGGGAAGGACGCATTCATATGCCTTCACCAGCACCTGCATTAAACATGCAGAGAGTTACACAAGGTAGGGACTGAACTCTGAAATATTAGTGTATAGATAGGCCCCTTGGGTATTACCAGTCATGGTTAACTGATGGCTCTCTCACAATGCCCACCTCACTAGGAACGGCAGTCCCTCCTCGACTCCCTCCACCCCCCTCACCAACAGCCCTCAACATGTGGCAGACCCAGGAGCCTGGATCCAGCCTGGCCTGCAGGCCAACATGGCGAGGGGGAAGAATGGCCGACAACATTTCCTGCTCTGGTGAGCAATAACTGACAAATACCGGATGGTCATTCCGTGCCACAAATTTTGGAAAAAATTCAAATTCACAAGCAATCACATATTTTCTTCAAACTTTGTCAATAACTTTTGTCATTAACTAAGGTCAATAGCTAATATCAGGATTATGAGTAATGAGGATAAACACTGAAACATGTTAATTTTATACTGCTGTTTGTCAACAGCGCCTGAGCCTTAGCCTGCTGGAAACTATTAAGCACAACCAAGACCAGCTGATTGCGAAGGTAAACTTCTTAAGCCTTGAATAGGTCAATAATTCATAATGACATTAATTTTGATTCATTATTATTTTTTAAAGAAAGAAACAGCCTACATGGCAGCTTTGTGTGATTAGAGTAAACATTGCTACATTTTCTTGTTACATTTCACCTGTTTGCTCTTTAGATACCACTTTTAATGTTTTTTATTTATTTCGATCATATTTTTAAAAAATGTGCCCTGGGGCCGTTAAAAAATGACCTGCAGGCCGCAAATGGCCCCCGGGCCGCACTTTGGACACCCCTGGCCTACACGAATACAAACATAGAATGATAGTACAAATATAATAAGAAAACAATGTCAACCTCCCAAAGTTGGGTTATGGATATTTATTTATGCTCCCCACCCCCAACCCCCAGCCGCCGTCATCCAACAGAGCCAAACAAGTACTCTGATCAAGGAACCAAATAACGATATTGTTTAAACATTTTGGATGTCTTGCACACCTATACCCTGATCACAAATTCATAGTTTACCCACATTATTTTAACCACCTCCAGTAACTTTAAGTCTTTTTTTTTTTTTCAAATGTAATCTCCTTAATACCTATCACATATTTTGTATTGTGTAAGCATACTTGGCTTTGGATGCTTCCTACCATAAACATAAACGTATCTGTCTTGTAATCTTGTTTGATTACAGGTGCTGTGAGTAAAAATGTGTTGACAAGGTCAGCCACGGACGCTGAGGTCACCAAACACGCCATCAGGTGGTTCAACTTGGCGGGGGATCGGGCAACGAGGAGACGAGTCCCGCTTCCACCTCCTCATGAGGAATAGAGATGTATATGTATAAATAAACAACCTTTTATTGGACTTTGTGTCATTCACCAGTTATTCATTTTCTGATATGTTAGCTGTGCATGGAGCAGTGTTTCCTTGAAGTTGTAGCCTAATAGATTAAATATGTATATTTACTTTTTAAATACATATTATATATATTTACTTTATAGAGTGAATTGACCATTTTCTGTTTCTGCCTATTGACAATATTGTTAGTTTAAAAATACAAGGCAATGCATATGTAAGCCTATATTGCTGTAGTAGGGCTTAGTGAATTTTTTAGTTTCCTATTTTATCCTACAGCAAGAACAGAAGGGATTTTGAAAATAAGATAAAGGGGTCCAAAACGGCCAGATGAGCCAGGGTTTTTATGAGTCCAATGCTGGTCCGCGGCGGGAGGTTAGGCTTTGATCTTGGGTGCGGAGCGGATGCAGCGCGCCGTCACGGCGCACCTGCCGCGGAAATAAGGCTTTGATCATGGGTGCGATGCTGATGCAACGCGCCGCCACGGCGGATCAGCTACCCGCCGCCGTGGCGGATACGTTCCTGAGTGCAAATGAACGCCGATGCGGGTCCGTTTCGCGGTTCCGTTTCGCGGTTCCGTTCCGGAAAGCGCGATACCTGCGCGGGGGATCCGCCGCGGAGTGTTTTTGCTGTGTGGGGTTCCAATTGACATCAGTGAGATTAGTGACTTTACTGTGAAACGTTCCAATTGACATCCGTGAGATTAGTGACTTTACTGTGAAGAGTTCCAATTGACATCCATGAGATTAGTGACTTTACTGTGAAGAGTTCCAATTGACATCCATGAGATTATTGGCTTTACTGTGAAGAGTTCCAATTGACATCAGTGACATTGGTGACTTTACTGTGAAGAGTTCCAATTGACATCAATGAGATTAATAACTTTACTGTGAAGAGTTCCAATTAACATCCATGGGATTGGAGACTTTACTGTAAAAAGGTCCAATTGACATCCATGAGATTAGTGACTTTACTGTGAAGAGTTACAATTGGCATCAGTGACATTTGTGACTTTACTGTGAAGAGTTCCAATTGACATCACTGACATAAGTGACTTTACTGTGAAGAGTTCCAGTTGACATCAGTGACGTTAGTGGCTTTACTGTGAAGGGTTCCAATTGACATCCATGAGATTAGTCACTTTACTGTGAAGAGTTCCAATTGACATCCATGACATTAGTGACTTTACTGTAAAGAGTTCCAATTGACATCCATGAGATTAGTGACTTTACCGTGAAGAGTTCCAATTGACATCCATTAGATTAGTGACTTTACTGTTATGAGTTCCAATTGACATCCATTAAATTATTGACTTTCCTGTGAAGAGTTCCAATTGACATCCATTAGATTAGTGACTTTACTGTGAAGAGTTCCAATTGACATCCATTAGATTAGTGACTTTACTGTGAAGAGTTCCAATTGACATCAGTGAAATTAGTGACTTTACTGTGAAGAGTTCCAATTGACATCAGTGAGATTAGTGACTTTACTGTGAAGAGTTCCAATTGACATCAGTGACATTAGTGATTTTACTGTGAAGAGTTCCAACTGACATCAGTGAGTTTACTGTGAAAAGTTCTAATTGACATCAGTGAATTTACTGTGAAGAGTTGCAATTGACATCAGTGAGATTAGTGACTTTACCGTGAATAATTACAATTGACATCCGTAAGAGTAGTGACTATACTGTGAAGAGTTCCAATTGACATCAGTGAGATTAGTGACTTTACTGTGAAATGTTCCAATTGACATCCGTGAGATTAGTGACTTTACTGTGAAGAGTTCCAATTGACATCCATGAGATTAGTGACTTTACTGTGAAGAGTTCCAATTGACATCCATGAGATTAGTGACTTTACTGTGAAGAGTTACAATTGACTTCAGTAAGATTAGTTATTTTACTGTGAAACGTTCCAATTGACATCTGTGAGTTCCAATTGACATCAGTGAGACATCAGTGACTTTACTGTGAAGAGTTCCAATTGACAACAGTGAGATTAGTGACTTTACTGTGAAGAGTTCCAATTGACATCCGTGAGATTAGTGACTTTACTGTGAAGAGTTTCAATTGACATCAGTGACATTGGTGACTTTACTGTGAAGAGTTCCAATTGACATCAGTGAGATTAGTGACTTTACTGTGAAGAGTTCCAATTGACATCCATGAGATTAGTAACTTTACTGTGAAGAGTTCCAATTGACATCCATTAGATTAGTGACTTTACTGTGAAGAGTTCCAATTGACATCCATTAAATTATTGACTTTCCTGTGAATAATTCCAATTGACATCAGTGAGATTAGTGACTTTACTGTGAAGAGTTCCAATTGACATCAGTGACTTTACTGTGAAGAGTTCCAATTGACATCCGTGAGATTAGTGACTTTACTGTGAAGAGTTCCAATTGACATCCATGAGATTAGTGACTTTACTGTGAAGAGTTTCAATTGACATCCATGAGATTAGTGGCTTTACTGTGAAGAGTTCCAATTGACATCAGTGAAATTAGTGACTTTACTGTGAAGAGTTCCAATTGACATCAGTGAGATTAGTGACTTTACTGTGAATAATTCCAATTGACATCAGTGACATTAGTGACTTTACTGTGAAGAGTTCCAATTGACATCAGTGACATAAGTGACTTTACTGTGAAGAGTTCCAATTGACATCCGTGAGATTAGTGACTTTACTGTGAAGAGTTCCAATTGACATCAGTGACATTGGTGACTTTACTGTGAAGAGTTCCAATTGACATCAGTGAGATTAGTGACTTTACTGTGAAGAGTTCCAATTGACATCCATGAGATTAGTAACTTTACTGTGAAGAGTTCCAATTGACATCCATTAGATTAGTGACTTTACTGTGAAGAGTTCCAATTAACATCCATTAAATTATTGACTTTCCTGTGAATAATTCCAATTGACATCAGTGAGATTAGTGACTTTACTGTGAAGAGTTCCAATTGACATCAGTGACTTTATTGTGAAGAGTTCCAATTGACATCAGTGAGATTAGTGACTTTACTGTGAAGAGTTCCAATTGACATCCGTGAGATTAGTGACTTTACTGTGAAGAGTTCCAATTGACATCCATGAGATTAGTGACTTTACTGTGAAGAGTTTCAATTGACATCCATGAGATTAGTGGCTTTACTGTGAAGAGTTCCAATTGACATCAGTGAAATTAGTGACTTTACTGTGAAGAGTTCCAATTGACATCAGTAAGATTAGTGACTTTACTGTGAAGAATTCCAATTGACATCGGTGACATTAGTGACTTTACAGTGAAGAGTTCCAATTGACATCAGTGACATTAGTGACTTTACTGTGAAGAGTTCCAATTGACATCAGTGACATTAGTGATTTTACTGTGAAGAGTTCCAATTGACATCAGTGAATTTACTGTGAAGAGTTCCAATTGACATCAGTGAGATTAGTGACTTTACTGTGAAGAATTACAATTGACATCCGTGCAAGTAGTGACTATACTGTGAAGAGTTCCAATTGACATCAGTGAGATTAGTGACTTTACTGTGAAGAGTTCCAATTGACATCCATTAGATTAGTGACTTTACTGTGAAGAGTTCCAACTGACATCAGTGACTTTACTGTGAAAAGTTCCAATTGACATCAGTGAATTTACTGTGAAGAGTTCCAATTGACATCAGTGAGATTAGTGACTTTACTGTGAAGAATTACAATTGACATCCGTGCGAGTAGTGACTATACTGTGAAGAATTCCAATTGACATCAGTGAGATTAGTGACTTTACTGTGAAGAGTTCCAATTGACATCCATTAGATTAGTGACTTTACTGTGAAGAGTTCCAATTGACATCAGTGAAATTAGTGACTTTACTGTGAAGAGTTCCAATTGACATCAGTGAGATTAGTGACTTTACTGTGAAGAGTTCCAATTGACATCAGTGACATTAGTGACTTTACTGTGAAGAGTTCCAATTGACATCAGTGACACTACTGTGAAGAGTTCCAATTGACATCAGTGACATTAGTGATTTTACTATTAAGAGTTCCAATTGACATCAGTGACATTAGTGATTTTACTGTGAAGAGTTCCAACTGACATCAGTGACTTTACTGTGAAAAGTTCCAATTGACATCAGTGACTTTACTGTGAAGAGTTCCAATTGACATCAGTGACATTGGTGACTTTACTGTGAAGAGTTCCAATTGACATCAGTGAGATTAGTGACTTTACTGTGAAGAGTTCCAATTGACATCCATGAGATTAGTAACTTTACTGTGAAGAGTTCCAATTGACATCCATTAGATTAGTGACTTTACTGTGAAGAGTTCCAATTGACATCCATTAAATTATTGACTTTCCTGTGAATAATTCCAATTGACATCAGTGAGATTAGTGACTTTACTGTGAAGAGTTCCAATTGACTTCAGTGACTTTACTGTGAAGAGTTTGTAGTAGAATTTCTGACCTTTTGACCTATATTTCTTGTCTTTTAAGAATGTCCGCTCATTTTCAATACTCTTGTATTTTTGTGCCATTGAATGGACCAGTTGTGGGGCAAAAGTGAATATTAAGTCGTGCCAACCTGTCTATAGAATGTGTTGACTGTCTCAAGGATTCGAGTTGTTATGGAACAGATAGGAAAAGCAAAACAAGACATTGACGCATTTGATAAGGAACGATGACGCACAACAGACATATAAATGAATGGCAGAAGACCGGAACTCGGGGGTGATTTTGGCTTGTGTGTGTCTTGTGTGCTCTGGAGTACATTGTGTCTGCTTGCAAGGAAAACTTAATTCAACCTGCACTTCTGATAATGGGTAAATAAATTTGTTGTACTAAACTAATTTTGTTGCCTGCTTAAGCTTCGGACAATCCACTACACAAATTGGCGTCACGAACTAGGATGGTCCAGAACTCTGCAAGTCAACATCCGCTCCCGGCTTCTCTCTCAGGCAGACAACGCTTGCACGCGCGCATCTAATAAAAGGTAAGCTATTTTGCTTATTGTGTAAAAGTTGTCTGTCTGAAGAGAAACGGGATCGGTAAGATGAAAACTGAAATTTTTTTTCATAAAAGATAGTTCTCCAAAAACAACCTAGACTGGGGCATGTGTTGGTTGGCTTGAGTTGTTTTATATGTGATCATTTGTCTGTGTGTTTGTTGAAAACTTGTAATCTCTTGTTTTTAACAAATGGGGATTGTTGATAGAATTTTGGTGGTTTGGAGTGTAGAAGCATAGACGATGTGAGACGAAAAATTTCTTTTAACCTCTTCATCCTCTGTCGTTGTTGGCAGAGGATGCTTTTTTCTGCAAGTACATGGTTAGCCGGAGTTGGACACAGCGAAATTTAAGGCAAGGTTGGCTAAACTGATGTGACATTTGGCCCACACAAATTTATGACGTCTATGAAGGTCCTACGTATCTGTCTATGTGGAAGCTGCAGCCGGGTAAAAAGCCTGATATAAGGTGATCGTTCAGTGACTCCGGTAAAGGAGATCAACTGAGCCAAGTTGTCACGAATTTGGAAATTTGCTGCAGTATAGATGGATAGAGTAAGGGCTCCATATGGTAGAGCCTTGGTGAAACTATATGGACTGACCAGACACGATGTACTGTAGAATTGAAGGGTGATTCCTGGTGATTCTACAGCGCCTTAGGCTGTTATCCGTGTTGGTCAGGAAGGAAAAGCAGGGTTTGCTCCGCTGAATGGGTTAATCGCCGTTATATGAGTAAGAATGACCTGCGTGTGTGTGTTATGAGATGGCCGATTCCACAAAAGCACGCGTGCATTAGTTGTTTATATTGGTCCGGACCAGGGGGGCGTGGTTTGTGGGATAAAAATGTGTTTTTTAAAATTTATATATATATATCTGCGTATTTTAAAAACTTTTGTGTAGCACCTGGTTTCTTATCTGGTTTAATCCCCCCCTTCCTTTCCCCCCCTCTCGCAACCTCCCCTCACGCTTTTTTCACAGCCCCGCTATCTGTAAAAGTCTGGAAATTGTCTAAAATGTGTGTGCGTGTGAGAAAGTAGACAAAGTTTATGTACAGAAAACATATGAGTGAATGATTTATCCATTTAATTATCTTATTCCGCTCTCGGAGGTTGGATCGCGGGGGCAGCAGCCTAAGCAGGGAAGTCCAGAATACCCTCCTTAAACTTGACTATTTGTCCATCTAAGAGTGAATGATAAATGTTGTTCTTATTATTAAGGTTCTGATATGATACAGCTGTGCTTCTGGATGAGAAAAGTAGTTGTCTATTGCATTTACTTTTAACTGTGCTGGTAAATTCTCTGTGTGTGAGTGACTGTGTGACGCATATAGTCTCAGCTGGGAAACATTTTGAGATAAGAGTGTGTGCGTGTGACGAGGCTGTGTGAGTGACAGCTGCGTGAGGCATTGGTTCGAAGAGGAGTGACACTGATAGCATTGAGCTAGGTTAGCATTGTGTTAGCCTAGCATTGAGCTAGGTTAGCATTGTGTTAGCATAGCATTGGGCTAGGTTAGCAAAAGTTTGCTTACTGAGGCATAGTAAGGCTAGGTTAGCATCTAGCTTGGCATTACTAAGTGTGGTTGAACAGTTATTCTCGGTCTGTAGAGTGTGCTAGTAGTAGGTGCTTGCTAAGTCCAGTAAAATAATAGATATATGGAAAATTACACGGTTAATTATCAATAAATAAATACGGATTGTGGGACATTGAAACATTGTTTAATTCATCATTCATTTATATGTCTAGTATACTTTTTTTTGGTACAGCCTTGTTGCTTATCTGATCCATCCAGTTTCTGTGTGGAAGTTGAGACAAACACACACGCACGAACATCATAGATTAGGACACATTGTAACTTTGAATTAATAGTTATACAACAAATAAATTAATAATATTGAATTTAAATTTGATAAAGATAAATTGATTATACATTGACATTTTATTTTTTTAGGAATAAACACACAATAAAATAAAAGTTAAATTTATATTCTAATACATCTAAGGGCATCTGTGAAACATAGAGTCTGAAGAAGTACAGATAAGAGCCACTCAGCGCCATTGTCAAAACAAAACGTAGAGAAGCGTTAAACAAATTCTAATCAGAAGGAAGACAGACCAGAATATGAGAACTTAAGTAAACAGACAGCAAGTAAACCAGAAATAATAATGTAAATAAATAACAAAGAAAGCAAATTTCTATGTGACATTGGTGCATGTAGAATTACAAATAGAGAATAAAACTAAATGGAAATAACTGTCTGCAAGATGAGCATGACGTCATGAATTGTGCTCGGGTTAGTAATAGATAGATAGATAGATAGACAGATAAAACGTTATTGATTCCTTCAGGAGAGTTCCCTTTGGAAGAAGAACTAAAAAGTAAACAGTAACTAATAAGGGTATAAATGGAAACAAAATAGATTCTATTAAAAGAGAAACTAGGCATTAACGACCACGATATAAAAAAAAAAGTATTGCACTGTTATTGTTTTGCATTCCCTGTCATCCTAGCCCCCCAAAGAGGAGTTGTACAGTGTAATGATGTATGAGACAAATGATTTTTTATAGGCTAAACCAGTAGTTCTCAAAGGAGGGTATGGTGTTTCCGCCCGGACAAAAAAGGGGGGTACTTGAAGGTATGCCAAGGGGTACCTGAGATTTTAAATATTTTAAAATAGCGACAATTCAAAATCCTTTATAAATATAATTATAGAAGAATAATTCTTCAACAAAATAAATATTTAGAATTAAGTTCACGAGCCCAGATGGATCTCTATTGCAATATCCAAAGAAGGTTGATGATTGATTATATGTATAGAAATCTTTATTATAATTTAATCACTTGTTTAATTTTTAAAACGTTTTAGTTATTCTTATTTTTTTTGTTTGTCCAAATAAGTCAAGTAAGACCACAACAAATGAGCAATATGGTGCACTGTTATACAATTTAATAAATCAGAAAATAATGACATTATGCTGTATTTTATTTCTTTATTTTACTGGGAAAAAAGGTTGAAAACCACTGCCCTAAATCATATCTACACAGATAGATAGACAGACAACATTCAAACACTAGGGCACATTTAGTCTTATTAATTTCTACATATTGAGATCTATTACATAAAATAACTACTTAACCACTGTTGTGAAACACCTTTCTAATGTATGGGAGTATTGGGATAGGATTGAGGAAGATGTCTGCTGTGGTGGTGGTTAGTTTGGAAATTAATTTAATAAAAGTAACTTTGAAGTGCAGTCTGACATTTTAGTTTGGAGTAATTTATAGTTTTATTTAGACATTGCAGTACACCATACCATGCGCCCGGGAATCATGTTTGGTGATTTGGCTCCCAAGTTTTTTGTGGTCTTTGGTATGACTCGACCGGGGTTTTGAGCTTGCGACCTGCCGATCTCAGGGCGGACACTCTAACCACTAGGCCACTGAGATAAAGGAGGCAAACCAAATCTCAACAGCTTTCAGTTAGCTACAGATTTTGAGAGTATAATGCGAATAACTATAACTTTACAACTGTTTTGCTGTGAATAGTGTTGAATAATAAGTACAAAAAACAGCCTACATTAATAATTAGAATAAGAGCCGATATGTAAAGTTAAAAATAAAAAATAAAAAATAAAAAAGAGGAGAAGTGTGATTAGGCATGGCGCTTAGAGCATGGCCTTGTGTGTTTGTTATGACCAAGTTGGATAACCAGTCGGAGACGGGCAAGGCAAGGATATGTTTGTGCGGCGTTTTTCATGCAACAAAGTGAAATGAAAGAAAATAAAAGCAAAATTAAAATGCAGACAATAAAAATAAACACAGTGCGGACGTTAAAAGTTAAAAGATTAAAAGATTTAGCTGAAAGATAAGGAGAAACGTGAATAAAAATATTCCTTTGTTTTGGAGAGTATCACGCACAGCGGGAGGTCAGAGTGCAAGCATGACAGCTTGCTCGCGCCTACTGATAGACAAATGATAGTTTAAATTAACTTATACATAATCTTTAAGTGAATTAAAAGGGTACTTAAATACACATGAAGTAGTACGTATAATCTTTGAATTAAGGTTATTGATTAGCAATTAATGGGATAGTTAAGACTGTAATTTAAAAAAAAAACGTGATATGCAAATTGAACTAACCGAGAGGATATGAAAACGATGGGTGTACATGTTTTGAGTTCCAAATTCTGGAGGAAAAAACCTCAACAAAACGTAAAACCATTCAGACGGACTTGGGTGGTAGCCACGGTTGTGCTAGGTCAAGCGAGGGTGGAAAGGATATGCAGCCGGGGGACTGCCAGCTTCTCTGAACAAGACAAGCTCCAAGGTGTAGCCAGAAAATGCTCACAAAAAATACAGGTGTGACAGCAGGACGAACAGCAGGATACAAACAGACCCCTGCTGGACATAAGTGTCAACGGACAATGTTCAACACAATCTTTGAAGCATTCCTTTGTGGTCAACCTGCACACACCTTGTAATGACCTGCTTACGAACTGTGCCCTGACAATTCAATACTGCACAGAAGGAACTTCCTGATGTTGCCTGACAGCACGACATCAGCTGACAACTACTAGGGACGCCTCCCAGGAATGAGTGGAAGACGGGGACTGCTCCAACTGTCCTAGCGCTGGCTGACGGAGGTGCGTCCGTGTGTCCTGCCACCCAAACCGCCAAAGTGTATGATCACCAATTAGACGACTCATAATAGGAGCCTTTTGACTCTTATATATGGTGGGACTCAAGGTATGGCCGCTCATGTGAACTATCCTTAAAACAATTAGAATGGTATAAGATGGACAACTAATGACCCACATTGTTCCTTTGCTCTCTGTCCTGCCTACGAAACAAAAACATTTAGGTCAAATGATAAAACAGGGCGTAGCTGCCGCTGAATGAACCGATACGCAAATCAATTATTTCGGTTGTCTGTTAAAAACACAGCTATTGGTTGCCATTTGGACATTTCTGCTGTAGGCTACAAAGAGCTAGCAGCTACGCAACAGCTGAGCTAAAACAAAATTTAAGCATATCAAATATTTATAGTTGTTTATTACATACACAAAGTCGCAGAGAGACAGAAGTCTGTAGAAAGTATTCAGTAACAAACGTGTCCGCATTATTAAACTTTCTACCACAGGAAACATACTGAACAAATACAGCAGTTACTGTCAGACTCTAATCCGGATTACCTTGTCTATCAGAGACATGGTTAAAACCCACAACACCTTTCGTTCTAATTAATGTCCCGGGGGACAAGATTACAGAAAAGACAGATCGAGTAACAAAGGGGGGGAGGAATTATGATTTATGAAAGGGAAAACATTAAAAGTAGATCAATTTGAGTATGTTGAAATTAAAATCAAATTTTTCTCAGAAATGTATTTCAAGGTAATTGTAATATACCGACCGACCAAAGCTAAAGACATTTTTCTTGATTCATTTTCAGACATCCTCAAACAGCATAGTATGAAAGAAGTAACGTCATGGAGGACGTTAATCTGGACTGGTTAAATAAGACGCGTAGAAAGAAACTTAAGGATATTATAAACGGCTTCCACATGATACAAAGGATAAGCAGCCCTACTAGAATTACAATTGGATGACAAAAATCAAAGAGATCATCTGTAAATACACGAATACAAAACCAGAAAGAAGAGTGCTAAAATAAAAATACCTTGGATTAATAAAACAATTTGGATTCTAATAAGACATGAGGACTCAGCTCTCATAAGAGCAATCATAACAGGTCTAAATACAGATCGTATGTTTTCAAAAGTTTGGAGGAACAAAGTTACAATGTTTATGCGGAAGTCTAAGGCTGACTTTCACTTAGAATTAATCAAAGCTGCAAAAGGGAACATTAGAAAGTTATGGAAAACCAGACACAAACTTACGGAAAGAGAGCAAACAAGAAACAACACTATAACATTAAATATCAATGGCGCTACTATCGCAGACAGTCTGGACATAAGTAATAATTTTAATGAACATTTCATCAGTCTGTACAAACCCTGAATAAAAAATCCCTCAAAATCAGTGCAAATAATTGTCATTTATTCAGGATGGACTAATTTTAGAATTAACAAATGAAACAAAGTTAAACAAAATCTTCACTGCATTATCAGACTCACGATCTAGAGATATATATATGGGTTGGACACTATCTTCCTAAAAACATATAAGGATTGTATTATTGCTCGTATAACAACGAATGATGAATAAATCAATAACGGAAAACACTTTCCCTACCACGTCGAGAAACTGCTACTATGATTAAATCCATAAAGCAGGAAATAAAGAAGACCAGAACATGTACAGACCAATTAGCCTTCTCCACATTATAACAAAAGGAATAGAAAATTTGAAATTAAAAAGTGGCTTTGGAGCAATCAAGGCTGCTCACACGGTCACTAAGATGGGCATTATGTTGACACATCAATTTAATGAGTATTAGATTTATCTATGAGAGCAATTTTGTTGTAAATTGTGAGGTATGGCTGTTAAAATCTTGGTTGTTTTTACGAATGATGACAGATGTGAACAAGAGCATGTATGGTCTTTGTGTGATGATGTCAATAAGGTGTGGTTGTATTGTATGGTAAGTATGTGTCCATGAAGGGGCATTTGGTGACGTTTCTTATAATTGAATACATGCTACAGTATGATTATTTTTGATTAATTATTGATTATTATGAATGTATATATTATTATGATTAATTAGTGTCATAATTTTAGTGCTTGATTTGTGGATCCCTTTAATTTAGGTAGCCAGGGACTACAGATGGAAAGTAGCTATTTAGATATAATCTGGTACAGAACACATCTGTTTCTGAACTTAATGTTTCTGTGCATTGTCCCATCATAGATAAACTAAATTAAATACAACTATTTAGTGAATTATTGAGGCCACAATAATTCACTAGGTGTTGTGAAATATCAAAGTACTATTGCAAAAGCGAACAGTGACCTCAAACATGACCTGTCCTCCGCCTCTGTTCTTGCTGCACTTGACTATCAGCTGCCTTTTCTTTTTCTTGGATGTTTCTGAAACTACTAATACTACTACTACTACTACTATTACTATTACTACGACTAACACTGTCCCTGTGAGAGGGACAGAGGGGGGAGGTGAGTTTGGATTGGGTCAAGTTTGAGCGTGTTGAGGTTTTATTTAATCGATATGATCAATCCGGTACAAGGATAAAGGAACGTAATGATTTAGATTGACAATTGCAGTGGTTGGCGGAAGCAACCCCAACCTCAAAGGAGGGTGCCAATTCAGTAATTAAATGTTTTGTGAATGATCTAATATCCCGACATGGTTTCCCCAAAAAGATTAGGTCAAACAACGGCACCTATTTTAAGAAAACAGGTTAATCTTCTTCAGTCACAAGATCAGCACTTCTCAGGACCAGCAGCTTCCTAGGAAGGTGGAAAGACCATGAGACCAAAATGGTAAGTTTGCAAAATGTAGAATTTGTGTGCCAGTTCCTCTGTGCAGATTTGAGGATGAAAGCAGCCACTCCAGATTCCCTTGCACTCGCTAAGAGGGGCACGGTCAAAGCCGATCCAGGACCAACACCCGATACCTGACTGGAAGGAACCGAGAGGAGAGACAACACCTTGCCAGCAATGACGAGAACAACTAAGGTTGCCAGCCAAAGGGTCCACCGGGACTCCAGCAGCTGTGGAAAGAAGTGTCGGGAGTGCCGAAGCAGCGAGGAGGCCTGAAGCAAGCCGAGGGCCTGGACCAAAGCCCCACGCCCCATACTCTGCCCCAGCCTTCCCCAAAGCCCCCACAGCTCCAACTCTACCTGAGTTTTCCCCAATTTCGGCCAGCACGCACATGCCACTGAACAGTCTGCCCAATGGACTGAACCACACCCCAAAGAGAGACAGACTGTTTGAGTGGATCTCTTTCTTCACAAAGGCAGCCAAAAGCCCAACGAGGTGTCGGCAGGCCACCAGCCTGAGGCACCACCGAGCCATCTATACGAGCACTAATCGAACATGGACTCATACGAAATTCAGTTGTGTGTTCAAAATCAATTGATAATTAACAATATTGGTAACTACATTCATTGCAAATGCCGGGAAAAATATTTTTGCAAATGTCTTACAGTCATAAGTCTATATACATTCATCTATTTATGTTCAATGATGTCCATGATCAAAGTATTTCTTATTCCCTTACTAAATCAAAGGGTAGGCCACTAATTGTGTTCTGTGAGATGGTTTTACTGCAGGCTGGTAACAGCGATCGCTCTGAAGGAGGGTCATAGACGGAATTTTTGCCTCGTATAAAAACATTGAGGTTTTTGCCTCTATCTGCGGTAGAGATTTAAGTTAGTGGTCTATATCAGAAATTGTTTTGGTCCAGGGTCTTAAGACCCTGGAAGGCGGGTATGTAGTAGAATTTCTGACCTTTTGACCTATATTTCTTGTCTTTTAAGAATGTCCGCTCATTTTCAATACTCTTGTATTTTTGTGCCATTGAATGGACCAGTTGTGGGACAAAAGTGAATATTAAGTCGTGCCAACCTGTCTATAGAATGTGTTGACTGTCTCAAGGATTCGAGTTGTTATGGAACAGATAGGAAAAGCAAAACAAGACATTGACGCATTTGATAAGGAACGATGACGCACAACAGACATATAAATGAATGGCAGAAGACCGGAACTCGGGGGTGATTTTGGCTTGTGTGTGTCTTGTGTGCTCTGGAGTACATTGTGTCTGCTTGCACGGACAACTTAATTCAACCTGCACTTCTGATAATGGGTAAATAAATTTGTTGTACTAAACTACTTTTGTTGCCTGCTTAAGCTTCGGACAATCCACTACAGTTCCAATTGACATCAGTGAGATTAGTGACTTTACTATGAAGAGTTCCAATTGACATCAGTGACATTACATCAGTGACTTTACTGTGAAACGTTCCAATTGACATCCGTGAGATTAGTGACTTTACTGTGAAGAGTTCCAATTGACATCCATGAGATTAGTGACTTTACTGTGAAGAGTTCCAATTGACATCCATGAGATTATTGGCTTTACTGTGAAGAGTTCCAATTGACATCAGTCAGATTAGTGACTTTACTGTGAAGAGTTCCAATTGACATCAGTGACATTGGTGACTTTACTGTGAAGAGTTCCAATTGACATCAATGAGATTAATAACTTTACTGTGAAGAGTTCCAATTGACATCCATGGGATTGGAAACTTTACTGTAAAAAGGTCCAATTGACATCCATGAGATTAGTGACTTTACTGTGAAGAGTTATAATTGGCATTAGTGACATTTGTGACTTTACTGTGAAGAGTTCCAATTGACATCCCTGACATATGTGACTTTACTGTGAAGAGTTCCAATTGACATCCATGACATTAGTGACTTTACTGTAAAGAGTTCCAATTGACATCCATGAGATTAGTGACTTTACTGTGAAGAGTTCCAATTGACATCCATCAGATTAGTGACTTTACTGTTATGAGTTCCAATTGACATCCATTAAATTATTGACTTTCCTGTGAAGAGTTCCAATTGACATCCATTAGATTAGTGACTTTACTGTGAAGAGTTCCAATTGACATCCATTAGATTAGTGACTTTACTGTGAAGAGTTCCAATTGACATCAGTGAAATTAGTGACTTTACTGTGAAGAGTTCCAAATGACATCAGTGAGATTAGTGACTTTACTGTGAAAAGTTCCAATAGACATGAGTGACATTAGTGACTTTACTGTAAAGAGTTCCAATTGACATCAGTGACATTAGTGACTTTACTGTGAAGAGTTCCAATTAACAACAGTGACGTTAGTGACTTTACTGTGAAAAGTTCCAATTGACATCAGTGAATTTACTGTGAAGAGTTCCAATTGACATCAGTGAGATTAGTGACTTTACTGTGAAGAGTTCCAATTGACATCCATGAGATTAGTGACTTTACTGTGAAGAGTTCCAATTGACATCCATGAGATTAGTGACTTTACTGTGAAGAGTTCCAATTGACTTCAGTAAGATTAGTTATTTTACTGTGAAAAGTTCCAATTGACATCTGTGAGTTCCAATTGACATCAGTGAGACATCAGTGACTTTACTGTGAAGAGTTCCAATTGACATCAGTGAGATTAGTGACTTTACTGTGAAGAGTTCCAATTGACATCCGTGAGATTAGTGACTTTACTGTGAAGAGTTTCAATTGACATCCATGAGATTAGTGGCTTTACTGTGAAGAGTTCCAATTGAGATCAGTGAGATTAGTGACTTTACTGTGAAGAGTTCCAATTGACATCAGTGACATTGGTGACTTTACTGTGAAGAGTTCCAATTGAAATAAGTGAGATTAGTGACTTTACTGTGAAGAGTTCCAATTGACAAACATGAGATTAGTAACTTTACTGTGAAGTGTTCCAATTGACATCCATTAGATTAGTGACTTTACTGTGAAGAGTTCCAATTGACATCCATTAAATTATTGACTTTCCTGTGAATAATTCCAATTGATATCAGTGAGATTAGTGACTTTACTGTGAAGAGTTCCAATTGACATCAGTGACTTTACTGTGAAGAGTTCCAATTGACATCAGTGAGATTAGTGACTTTACTGTGAAGAGTTCCAATTGACACACCTATGAGATTAGTGACTTTACTGTGAAGAGTTTCAATTGACATCCATGAGATTAGTGGCTTTACTGTGAAGAGTTCCAATTGACATCAGTGAAATTAGTGACTTTACTGTGAAGAGTTCCAATTGACATCAGTGAGATTAGTGACTTTACTGTGAAGAGTTCCAATTGACATCAGTGACATTAGTGACTTTACTGTGAAGAGTTCCAATTGACATCAGTGACATTAGTGATTTTACTGTGAAGAGTTCCAATTGACATCAGTGACATTAGTGATTTTACTGTGAAGAGTTCCAACTGACATCAGTGACTTTACTGTGAAGAGTTCCAATTGACATCAGTGAGATTAGTGACTTTACTGTGAAGAATTACAATTGACATCCGTGCGAGTAGTGACTATACTGTAAAGAGTTCCAATTGACATCAGTGAGATTAGTGACTTTACTGTGAAGAGTTCCAATTGACATCCATTAGATTAGTGACTTTACTGTGAAGAGTTCCAATTGACATCCATTAGATTAGTGACTTTACTGTGAAGAGTTCCAATTGACATCAGTGAGATTAGTGACTTTACTGTGAAGAGTTCCAATTGACATCAGTGACTTTACTGTGAAGAGTTCCAATTGACATCAGTGAGATTAGTGACTTTACTGTGAAGAGTTCCAATTGACACACCTATGAGATTAGTGACTTTACTGTGAAGAGTTTCAATTGACATCCATGAGATTAGTGGCTTTACTGTGAAGAGTTCCAATTGACATCAGTGAAATTAGTGACTTTACTGTGAAGAGTTCCAATTGACATCAGTGAGATTAGTGACTTTACTGTGAAGAGTTCCAATTGACATCAGTGACATTAGTGATTTTACCGTGAAGAGTTCCAATTGACATCAGTGACATTAGTGATTTTACTGTGAAGAGTTCCAACTGACATCAGTGACTTTACTGTGAAAAGTTCCAATTGACATCAGTGAATTTACCGTGAAGAGTTCCAATTGACATCAGTGAGATTAGTGACTTTACTGTGAAGAATTACAATTGACATCCGTGCGAGTAGTGACTATACTGTAAAGAGTTCCAATTGACATCAGTGAGATTAGTGACTTTACTGTGAAAAGTTCCAATTGACATCATTGAAATTAGTGACTTTACTGTGAAGAGTTCCAATTGACATCAGTGAGATTAGTGACTTTACTGTGAAGAGTTCCAATTGACATCAGTGACATTAGTGACTTTACTGTGAAGAGTTCCAATTGACATCAGTGACATTAGTGACTTTACTGTGAAGAGTTCCAATTGACATCAGTGACATTAGTGATTTTACTGTGAAGAGTTCCAATTGACATCAGTGACATTAGTGATGTTAATGTGAAGAGTTCCAACTGACATCAGTGACTTTACTGTGAAAAGTTCCAATTGACATCAGTGACTTTACTGTGAAGAGTTCCAATTGACATCAGTGACATTGGTGACTTTACTGTGAAGAGTTCCAATTGACATCAGTGAGATTAGTGACTTTAATGTGAAGAGTTCCAATTGACATCCATGAGATTAGTAACTTTACTGTAAAGAGTTCCAATTGACATCCATTAAATTATTGACTTTCCTGTGAATAATTCCAATTGACATCAGTGAGATTAGTGACTTTACTGTGAAGAGTTCCAATTGACTTCAGTGACTTTACTGTGAAGAGTTCCAAATGACATCAGTGAGATTAGTGACTTTACTATGAAGAGTTCCAATTGACATCAGTGACATTAGTGACTTTACTGTGAATAATTACAATTGACATCCGTGCGAGTAGTGACTTTACTGTGAAGAGTTCCAATTGACATCAGTCAGATTAGTGACTTTACTGTGGAACGTTCCAATTGACATCCGTGAGATTAGTGACTTTACCGTGAAGAGTTCCAATTGACATCCATGAGATTAGTGGCTTTACTGTGAAGAGTTCCAATTGACATCAGTGACATTAGTGACTTTACTGTGAAGAGTTCCAATTGACATCAGTGACATTAGTGACTTTACTGTGAAGAGTTCCAATTGACTTCAGTAAGATTAGTTATTTTACTGTGAAAAGTTCCGATTGACATCAGTGACTTTACTGTGAAGAGTTCCCATTGACATCAGTGAGATTAGTGACTTTACTGTGAAGAGTTCCAATTGACATCAGTGACTTTACTGTGAAGAGTTCCAATTGACATCAGTGAGATTAGTGACTTTACTGTGAAGAGTTCCAATTGACATCAGTGAGATTAGTGACTTTACTGTGAAAAGTTCCAATTGACATCCATTAAATTAGTGACTTTACTGTGAAGAGTTCCACTTGACATCCATTAGATTAGTGACTTTACTGTGAAGAGTTCCAATTGACATCAGTGAAATTAGTGACTTTACTGTGAAGAGTTCCAATTGACATCAGTGAGATTAGTGACTTTACTGTGAAGAGTTCCAATTGACATCAGTGACATTAGTGACTTTACTGTGAAGAGTTCCAATTGACATCAGTGACATTAGTGACTTTACTGTGAAGAGTTCCAATTGACATCAGTGACATTAGGGATTTTACTCTGAAGAGTTCCAATTGACATCAGTGTCATTAGTGATTTTACTGTGAAGAGTTCCAACTGACATCAGTGACTTTACTGTGAAAAGTTCCAATTGACATCAGTGACTTTACTGTGAAGAGTTCCAATTGACATCAGTGAGATTAGTGACTTTACTGTGAAGAATTACAATTGACATCCGTGCGAGTAGTGACTATACTGTGAAGAGTTCAAATTGACATCAGTGAGATTAGTGACTCTACTGTGAAATGTTCCAATTGACATCCATGAGATTAGTGACTTTACTGTGAAGAGTTCCAATTGACATCCATGAGATTAGTGACTTTACTGTGAAGAGTTCCAATTGACTTCAGTAAGATTAGTTATTTTACTGTGAAAAGTTCCAATTGACATCTGTGACTTTACTGTGAAGAGTTCCAATTGACATCAGTAACTTTACTGTGAATAGTTCCAATTGACATCAGTGAGATTAGTGACTTTACTGTGAAGAGTTCCAATTGACATCCTTGAGATTAGTGACTTTACTGTAAAGAGTTCCAATTGACATCCATGAGATTAATGACTTTACTGTGAAGAGTTCCAATTGACATCCATGACATTAGTGACTTTACTATAAAGAGTTCCAATTGACATCCATGAGATTAATGACTTTACTGTGAAGAGTTCCAATTGACATTCATTAGATTAGTGACTTTACTGTGAAGAGTTCCAATTGACATCCATTAAATTATTGACTTTCCTGTGAAGAATTCCAATTGACATCAGTGAGATTAGTGACTTTAATGTGAAGAGTTCCAATTGACTTCAGCAAGATTAGTCATTTTACTGTGAAAAGTTCCAATTCACATCAGTGACTTTACTGTGAAGAGTTCCAATTGACATCAGTGAGATTAGTGACTTTACTGTGAAGAGTTCCAATTGACATCAGTGACATTAGTGACTTTACTGTGAAGAGTTCCAATTGACATCCGTGACATTAGTGACTTTACTGTGAAGAGTTCCAACTGACATCAGTGAAATTAGTGACTTTACTGTGAAAAGTTCCAATTGACATCAGTGACATTAGTGATTTTACTGTGAAGAGTTCCAATTGACATCAGTGAGATTAGTGACTTGACTGTGAAGAGTTCCAATTGACATCCATGAGATTAGTGACTTTACTGTGAAGAGTTCCAATTGACATCCATGAGATTAGTGACTTTACTGTGAAGAGTTCCAATTGACTTCAGTAAGATTAGTTATTTTACTGTGAAAAGTTCCAATTGACATCTGTGACTTTACTGTGAAGAGTTCCAATTGACATCAGTAACTTTACTGTGAATAGTTCCAATTGACATCAGTGAGATTAGTGACTTTACTGTGAAGAGTTCCAATTGACATCCTTGAGATTAGTGACTTTACTGTAAAGAGTTCCAATTGACATCCATGAGATTAATGACTTTACTGTGAAGAGTTCCAATTGACATCCATGACATTAGTGACTTTACTATAAAGAGTTCCAATTGACATCCATGAGATTAATGACTTTACTGTGAAGAGTTCCAATTGACATTCATTAGATTAGTGACTTTACTGTGAAGAGTTCCAATTGACATCCATTAAATTATTGACTTTCCTGTGAAGAATTCCAATTGACATCAGTGAGATTAGTGACTTTAATGTGAAGAGTTCCAATGGTGGCGGTATAGCTCGGTTGGTAGAGCGGCCGTGCCAGCAACTTGAGGGTTGCAGGTTCGATCCCCGCTTCCGCCATCCTAGTCACTGCCGTTGTGTCCTTGGGCAAGACACTTTACCCACCTGCTCCCAGTGCCACCCACACTGGTTTGAATGTAACTTAGATATTGGGTTTCACTATGTAAAGCGCTTTGAGTCACTTGAGAAAAAGCGCTATATAAATGTAATTCACTTCACTTCACAATTGACTTCAGCAAGATTAGTCATTTTACTGTGAAAAGTTCCAATTCACATCAGTGACTTTACTGTGAAGAGTTCCAATTGACATCAGTGAGATTAGTGACTTTACTGTGAAGAGTTCCAATTGACATCAGTGACATTAGTGACTTTACTGTGAAGAGTTCCAATTGACATCAGTGACATTAGTGACTTTACTGTGAAGAGTTCCAACTGACATCAGTGAAATTAGTGACTTTACTGTGAAAAGTTCCAATTGACATCAGTGACATTAGTGATTTTACTGTGAAGAGTTCCAATTGACATCAGTGAGATTAGTGACTTGACTGTGAAGAGTTCCAATTGACATCCATGAGATTAGTGACTTTACTGTGAAGAGTTCCAATTGACATCCATGAGATTAGTGACTTTACTGTGAAGAGTTCCAATTGACTTCAGTAAGATTAGTTATTTTACTGTGAAAAGTTCCAATTGACATCGGTGACTTTACAGTGAAGAGTTCCAATTGACATCACTGAGGATGTGTCCAGACTAAGCTTTAGTAGATGTATGTACACAGCGAATACCCTGAGCGATCAGTGACAGACAGGAAAGACTGGATGACAACCATGAAGATTGTGGTGACTACTGGAGAGTCAGTGACAGCCCGGAGAGACGGCAACCGGGGCAGAAAGGGTCGGCACCCCAATTTGCATCCTCTGTGAGGAGGAACCCAACCAAGCTACGATGAACCTAAAGGAAAAATACCCCCAGGGGAGCCCGAGAGGGGGGGAGGATGAGCACCCCAGTCGGAAGGACTTAACGTTAACAGACCTAGGCAACGGACAAACGACTATGAGCGCGCAGTGTACATGCGGTAAAGTCTGCAAGAACATCCATGGCTTAAAGATCCACCAAGCGAGGAAGAAGTGCCTGATGGGAGCAGAAGCAACACAACGCACAGGTGTTACACCTGGTGAGACGCAGGAGGTGCCAGGCCCGGAGTCACCCCATAGTGCCCAGAACCTCCATGTGTTGCAAACTGCTCCCTCGAGCATCAAGTCTGAACGGAGGCGGATCAAGTGGCCTGCAGCTAGCATGACCTCACTCTGGAAGCAACTCGATGACGATGTCGACCAAATTCTGGAGGCAACGGCGAAGGGAGAAGCCGACGGGAAGCTGCAAGCTATGACAACAATCATTGTCAGCATTGCAGCTGAACGGTTCGGCGAGGAGAAGAGAAGCTCCGGAACCACGTACTCAAAGAACCACAGAGCTATAAGGATCCATAACATTAGGCAGGAGATGAAAGCGCTGAAGTTCCAGTACAAGGCGGCAGGACATGAGGAACGCACTGGCCTGGCCCAGCTGATGTGCATCCTTCGTAAAAAGATCAGAATTCTCCGTCGGGCAGAGTGGCATCGGAGGCGGCGACGCGAGAGGGCACGTAAACGTGCTGCTTTCATCGCTAACCCCTTCAAGTTCACGAAGGATTTGCTGGGACAGAAGCGCAGTGGCAAACTGGCCTCCTCGCAGGAAGACATAGATCAACATCTGAAGCAGACGTACAGTGACCCCGCAAGAGAGCAGGAGTTGGGAGAGTGTAACAACCTCATAGACCCCCCTGAACCAGAATTGCAGTTCGATATGTCGGAGCTGCAGCTAAAGGAAGTCAGGGAGGTTGTCGGCAGAGCGAGGGCAAGCTCTGCACCGGGACCGAGCGGCACTTCATACAAAGTGTATAAGAACTGTCCCAAACTCCTGCAGCGACTGTGGAAAATCCTGCGAGTCTTCTGGAGAAGGGGGAGGATCCCTGAGCAATGGCGAGTGGCGGAAGGGGTATGGATCCCAAAGGAGGAAAACTCCACTCAGCTGGACCAGTTCCGCATCATCTCCCTGCTGTGCGTTGAGGCAAAGGTTTTCTTCAGCGCTGTTTCCAAACGACTGTGTACCTACCTGGCAAAGAACACCTACATCGATACATCTGTCCAGAAAGGCGGCATTTCAGGAATGTCAGGATGTATGGAGCATACCGGTGTGGTGACGCAGCTCATTCGGGAGGCTCGAGAGAACAAGGGCAACCTATCAGTACTGTGGCTTGACCTGGCAAACGCATTCGGCTCCATTCCGCACAAGCTCGTTCAACTCACTCTGATGAAACATCATGTACCCAGCAGGTGTAGAGACCTCATTGCTGATTACTACAGCAATTTCAGGATGAGGGTCTCTTCCGGACCAACAACATCCAGTTGGCACAAAGTGGAGATTGGTATTATCACAGGGTGTACTATCTCTGTGACACTGTTCTCACTAGCCATGAACATGCTCACCAAGTCTGCTGAGCCAGAGTGCAGAGGGCCCCGCACAAATTCCGGACAAAGGCAACCACCCATCAGGGCATTCATGGATGACCTCACAGTCATGACAGAATCAGTTCCAGGCTGCCGTTGGATTCTGAAGGGACTTGAAAAGTTGGTGGAGTGGGCCCGGATGCGTTTCAAACCCGCCAAATCCAGATCAATGGTGCTGAAGAAGGGGAAGGTGGAGGACAAGTTCCGGTTTAACATCACAGGCACGGCCATTCCAACAATCTCAGAGAAGCCAGTCAAGAGCTTGGGCAAGGTTTTTGACTGCTCTTTGAGAGACACAACCTCCATCCAGTCGACATGCGCTGAGTTGGATGGCTGGCTGAAATCCGTGGACAAGTCAGGCTTACCTGGGAAGTTTAAAGCCTGGATTTACCAGCATGGCATTCTTCCCAGGATCCTGTGGCCCCTCCTCATCTACTCGTTCCCCATCTCGACAGTTGAGATCCTAGAACGGAGGGTCAGCAACCACCTCCGGAGATGGCTGGGACTACCTAAGAGCCTGAGTAGCATTGCACTCTACGGGAACAGCAACAAACTGCAGTTGCCTTTCAAATCCTTGGAGGAGGAATTTAAGGTAACTAGAGCCAGAGAAGTGGTACAGTACAGGGACTCAAGTGATCCGAAGGTGGCCAAAGCAGGGATCCAAGTGAGGACTGGCAGGAAATGGAGGGCAGAGGAAGCAGTTCAAGAGGCAGATGCAAGGCTGCGACACAGGAGCCTGGTTGGAGCAGTCACACGGGGTCGAGCTGGGCTAGGATTCTTTCCAACTCCCCAACTGAACATTAGGGGGAAAGAAGGCCGGCGTCTTGTTCAGGATGAGGTGAGAGCGGCAGTGGAGGAGACAAGAACCTGTAAGGCTGTTGGAATGAAGCAACAGGGAGCTTGGACAAGATGGGACAATGCGGTTGAGAGGACAGTGACCTGGGCTGAGATTTGGAAAGCCGAGCCGCAACGCATCAAATTTCTCATCCAGGCAGTGTATGATGTGCTCCCAAGCCCTTCAAACCTGCACACATGGGGCATAGCAGAGACACCAGCATGCCCACTGTGCTCGAAGCGAGGAACCCTGGAACATATCCTCAGTTGCTGTACAAGGGCACTTGGAGATGGAAGGTACAGGTGGAGGCATGACCAAGTCCTTAAGACCATCGCTGAAGCCATTAGCACAGGACTGGCATTGGCAAAACAGTTCCACCCCTCCAAGAAAACCATCGCCTTTGTCAGAGCTGGGGACACGCCAACTCCTGCTAGTAGAACATCAGCAGGCATCCTGACGTCTGCAAAAGACTGGCAGTTGTTGGTGGACCTTGAAAACCAGCTGAAGTTCCCCAGCCACATCGCAGTCACCACCCTGCGACCAGACATTGTCCTTGTGTCTGAGTCCACCAAACAAGCTGTGCTGCTGGAGCTGACAGTCCCGTGGGAAGATCGCCTGGAAGAAGCCTTCGAGAGGTAGCTCTCCAAGTATGCGGGACTGGTCAGCGACTGTCAACAGGCTGGTTGGAGAGCAAGGTGTTTCCCTGTGGAGGTTGGATGCAGAGGATTTTCAGCCCGTTCCTTGGTCAGAGCCTTCAGCAGTTTGGGTATCGATGGAGAGAGAAAGAGGAGAGCCATCCGCAGTACCACCGAAGCGGCGGAAAGGGCCTCGAGATGGTTGTGGCTCAAAAGAGGAGATCCTTGGAGTCATGGTAGCTAGCGAGCCGTCTGGACACAAGCCGGGGGATTTGATCACCCCCGGTTGGGTCGCTTGGAGGAGGGCGTATGACCAGTTGAGAGACCCGAAACGCCCGGTGAATCCAAGAGGTCACTGAGGATGTGTCCAGACTAAGCATCAGTAGATGTATGTACACAGATTAGTGACTTTACTGTGAAGAGTTCCAATTGACATCAGTGACTTTACTGTGCAGAGTTCCAATTGACATCAGTGAGATTCGTGACTTTACTGTGAAGAGTTCCAATTGACGTCAGTGACATTAGTGACTTTACTGTGAAGAGTTCCAACTGACATCAGTGAGATTAGTGACTTTACTGTGAAAAGTTCCAATTGACATCAGTGACATTAGTGATTTTACTGTGAAGAGTTCCAATTGACATCAGTGAGATTAGTGACTTTACTGTGAAGAGTTCCATTTGACATCAGTGACATTAGTGACTTTACTGTGAAGAGTTCCAATTGACATCAGTGACATTAGTGACTTTACTGTGAAGAGTTCCAATTGACATCAGTGAGATTAGTGACTTTACTGTGAAGAGTTCCAATTGACATCAGTGAGATTAGTGTCTTTACTGTGAAGAGTTCCAATTGACATCAGTGACATTGGTGACTTTACTGTGAAGAGTTCCAATTGACATTAGTGGGATTAGTGACTTTACTGTGAAGAGTTCCAATTGACATCAGTGAGATTAGTGACTTTACTGTGAAGAGTTTCAATTGACATTAGTGAGATTAGTGACTTTACTGTGAAGAGTTCCAATTGACATCAGTGACATTGGTGACTTTACTGTGAAGAGTTCCAATTGACATTAGTGAGATTAGTGACTTTACTGTGAAGAGTTCCAATTGACATCAGTGAGATTAGTGACTTTACTGTGAAGAGTTTCAATTGACATTAGTGAGATTAGTGACTTTACTGTGAAGAGTTCCAATTGACACCAGTGACATTAGTGACTGTACTGTGAAGAGTTCCAACTGACATCAGTGAGATTAGTGACTTTACTGTGAAGAGTTCCAACTGTTCCAAACTACGGCCCCAGGGCCACATCCGGCCCTTTGGCTGCTTTAATCCGGCTTGCCAAATATTAAAACAGAATTGAGCAAAGATCAGTTTTGCCACAACCAAACTGATAGTAGACTTCTTACACACTGGCAAAACAGGTGATCAACAACACTGCTCCCACTGAAAGAGGATGTAAGTGTTTACCTTTTAATACCATTTGTATGTTTCTTTAATGTTCTGATTTGATACCATTTGTATGTTTCTTTAATGTTCTGATGTGATATTGTTGAATATGATAAAACAGCCTATGTTTGAGAAGCCTACTCTTAGTTCCAACAGATATGATATGATTTAATGCATCATGTGCTCGCCCGGCCCGTCTGTCAAATTTCAAAAGCCAATGTGGCCCCTGAGCCAAAAAGTTTGTCCACCCCTGCTTTAAGAGTTGTAGTCCATGGTGGTCCACACAAGGAAATACAGTTGGCCCTCTCGGCAGGCATCCATCTTGGTCAATCCTTCGGAGACAGTCCTCGCCAGATAATGTACGTGTGTGTGTGTGTGTGTGTGTGTGTGTGTGTGTGTGTGTGTGTGTGTGTGTGTGTGTGTGTGTGTGTGTGTGTGTGTGTGTGTGTGTATACACATCTTTAGGACAGCCAGAGTCACGTTTTTTGGGGGGAACGCAAGCGAGAGTCGTAGCGGGAACGCCAGCCATAACATCCAACACCACCAGACTCCCGTCTGTGCGCGGAGAACAGCGAGGGAAAGGTGGAACAGACGTGTTGTTGTTGTTTTATCCAGCCTCCACAAAGAGTGATTAATCACTCCCTGCTCTGCAGGGAGGTGATAACATGACCTACTACTCCATGACTACTCCATGACATTCATGCCTTTCAACTGATACAGCCTGTCTTTTGCTGCAAGACAAAAGAAAACTAGAGAGTGTAACGCCGTGTAAAGGACAACAATGGAATAAAGCGCTTGACATAAAGTGATACGGCCAACCGTCATCTTGCCAAACAGCAAAACAAGTTTATATGCTTCCAGGGAAGTTCAAAAACATTAACAAAAGAAATTGGTGTGCTGGAGCCCAAAAAACAGTTTCATGGACAATTTACTGACAAGTGCAAAGAAAACAGGTTGTCCTAGAAGCCTGTTCAAGAAAATGAAAATGATGGCTAAATATTCCTCACACACTAAACCACCACTTTACTGTTTCGGTAAAAAGAACAAAACATTTATACCCTACAATATGGCTGAAAACAGTATCACGATATAAGTGTTTTATATCTGTTAATAGGGGGGGTCCAAAAATTAGATTTTAAAATAAATCTAAAAAATAATAAATCATATAATAAATAAATAATAAATATTTAGAAAAAAAACCTACTCAGTGGCCTCGTAGTTAGAGTGTCCGCCCTGAAATCGGTAGGTTGTGAGTTCAAACCCCAGCCGAGTCATATCAAAGACTATACAAAAATGGGACCCATTACCTCCCTGCTTGGCAGTCAGCATCAAGGGCTAGAATTGTGGGTTGAATCACCAAAAATTATTCCCAGGCGCGGCCATCCCTGCTGCCCACTGCTCCCCTCAACTCCCAGGGGGTGAACAAGGGGATGGGTCAAATGCAGAGGACAAATTTCACCAAACCTAGTGTGTCATAATCATTGGTACTTTACATTTTAATTTTAAAACGCGATTCTTATTTCTAACCATTCTTAACCAATTGAAAAAAATAGTTAAAAATAAATATATATGTATATATATTTTAAATAATTTTTTGACATACATAATATAAATATAAATATAAATATATACTGTATATACGTATATATATCCATCCATCCATCTTCTTCCGCTTATCCAAGGTCGGGTCGCGGGGGCAACAGCCTAAGCAGGGAAGCCCAGACTTTCCTCTCCCCAGCCACTTCGTCCAGCTCTTCTCGGGGGATAACGAGGCGTTCCCAGGCCAGCCGGGAGACATAGTCTACCCAACTTGTCCTGGGTCTTCCCCGTGGCCTCCTACCGGTCGGACGTGCCCTAAACACCTCCATAGGGAGGCGTTCGGGTGGCATCCTGACCAGATGCCCGAACCACCTCATCTGGCTCCTCTTGATGTGGAGGAGCAGCGGCTTTACTTTGAGATCCTTCCAGATGGCAGAGCTTCTCACCCTATCTCTAAGAGAGAGCCCCGCCACCCGGCGGAGGAAACTCATTTTGGCCGCTTGTACCCGTGATCTTGACCTTTCAGTCATAACCCAAAGCTCATGACCATAGGTGAGGATGGGAACGTACATCGACCGGTAAATTGAGAGCTTTAACTTCCGGCTCAGCGCCTTCTTCACCACAACGGATCGATACAGCGTCCGCATTACTGAAGACGCCGCACCGATCCGCCTGTCGATATCACGATCTACTCTTCCCTCACTCGTGAACAAGACTCTCGAGGTACTTGAACTCCTCCACTTGGGGCAGGGTCTCCTCCCCAACCCGGAGATGGCACTCCACCCTTTTCCTGGCGAGAACCATGGACTCAGACTTGGAGGTGCTGATTCTCATCCCAGTCGCTTCACACTCGGCTGCAAATAGATCCAGTGAGAGCTGAAGATCCTGGCCAGATGAAGCCATCAGGACCACATCGACCGCAAAAAGCAAAGACCTAATCCTGCAGCCACCAAACCAGATCCCCTCAACGCCTTGACTGCGCCTAGAAATTCTGTCCATGAAAGTTATGAACAGAATCGGTGACAAAGGGCAGCCTTGGCAGAGTCCTACCCTCACTGGACACGTGTCCAACTTACTGCCGGCAATGCGGACCAAGCTCTGACACTGTTTGTACCGGGAGCGGACCTCCATAATCAGACAGTCCGATACCCCATACTCTCTAAACACTCCCCACAGGATTTCCCGAAGGACACGGTCGAATACCTTCTCCAAGTCCACAAAGCACATGTAGACTGCTTGGGCAAACTCTTATGCACCCTCAAGGACCCTGCCGAGAGTATAGAGCTGATCCACAGTTCCACGACCAGGACGAAAACCACACTGTTCCTCCTGAATCCGAGGTTCGACTATCCGGCGTAGCCTCCTCTCCAGTACACCTGAATAAACCTTACCAGGAAGGCTGAGGAGTGTGATCCCACGATAGTTGGAACACACCCTCCGGTTCCCCTTCTTAAAGAGAGGAACCACCACCCCGGTCTGCTAATCCAGAGGCACCTCCCCCGATGTCCACGCGATGCTGCAGAGTCTTGTCAACCAAGACAGCCCCACAGCATCCAGAGCCTTACGGAACTCCGGGCGGATCTCATCAACCCCCGGGGCCTTGCCACCGAGGAGATTTTTAACTACCTCAGCAACCTCATCCCCAGAAATAGGAGAGCCCACCACAGATTCCCCAGGCACTGCTGAATCATAGGAAGACATGTTGGTGGGATTGAGGAGGTCTTCGAAGTATTCCCTCCACCGATCCACAACATCCACAGTCGAGGTCAGCAGAACACCATCCTCACCATACACGGTGTTGACAGTGCACTGATTCCCCTTCCTGAGGCGGCGGATGGTGGTTCAGAATCGCTTCGAAGCCGTTCGGAAGTCGTTTTCCATGGCTTCCCCGAACTCCTCCCATGTCCGAGTTTTTGCCTCCGCGACCGCTGAAGCCGCACACCGTTTGGCCTGTCGGTACCCGTCCGCTGCCTTCGGAGCCCTATGAGCCAAAAGAACTCGATAGGACTCTTTCTTCAGCTTGACGGCATCCCTCAGCGCTGATGTCCACCAACAGGTTCTAGGATTACTGCCACGACAGGCACCAACTACCTTGCGGCCACAGCTCCAATCAGCCGCCTCGACAATAGACTCAATGTCCAGCACCTCCCTCGTGACATGTTCAAAGTTCTTCCTGAGGTGGGAATTCAAACTCTCTCTGACAGGAGACTCTGCTAGACGTTCCCAGCAGACCCTCACACTGCATTTGGGTCTGCCAGGTCTGTCCGGCATCCTCCCCCACCATCGCAGCCAACTCACCACCAGGTGGTGATCGGTAGAAAGCTCCACCCCTCTCTTCACCCGAGTGTCCAAAACATGAGGCCGCAAATCCAATGACACAACTACAAAGTCGATCATGGAACTGGGGCATAGGGTGTCCTGGTGCCAAGTGCACATATGGACAGGACACCCTTATGTTTGAACATGGTGTTTGTTATGGACAATCTGTGACGAGCACAAAAGTCCAATAACAAAACACCACTCGGGCTCAGATCCGGGCGGCCATTCTTCCCAATCACGGCTCTCCAGGTTTCACTGTTGTTGCCAACATGAGCGTTGAAGTCCCCCCAGAAGGACAAGGGAATCACTCAGTCAGGACCCGTCCCCCCACCCGAAGGCGGAGGGAACTACCCTCTCAGCCACCGGGTTGAACTCCAATGTGCAGGCTTTGAGCCGGGGGCAACAAGAATTGCTACCCCAGCCTGTCGCCTCTCACTGCGTGCAACGCCAGTGTGGAAGAGAGTCCATCCCCTCTCGAGAGAACTGGTTCCAGAGCCCTTGCTGTGCGTCAAAGTGAGTCTGACTATATCCAGCCGGAACTTCTCCACCTCGCACACTAGCTCAGGCTCCTTCCCCCCCAGCGAGGCGACATTCCACGTCCCAAGAGCTAGCTTATGTAGCCGAGGATCGGACCGCCAAGTGCCCTGCCGTCGGCTGACGCCCAGCTCACAACGCACCTGACCTCTATGGCCCCTCCCATGAGTGGTGAGCCCATTGGAGGGGGGACCCACGTTGCCTCTTTGGGCTATGCCCGGCCTGGGACCATGGGGACAGGCCCGGCCACCAGGCGCTCGCCATCGCACCTCAACTCCGGGCCTGGCTCCAGAATCGGAGTCTCGATTGTTGCATTTTCATAGAGGTCTTCGAGCTGCTCCTTGTCTGATCCCTCACCTAGGACCTGCTTGTCTTGGAAGCCCCCGGACAACATAGCTCCTAAGATCATTGGGACACGCAAACTCCTCTACCACGATAAGGTGGCAGCTCAGAGAGGAGTATATATATATATATATATATATATATATATATATATATATATATATATATATATATATATATATATATATATATATATATATATATATATATATATATATATATATATATATATATATATATATATATATATATATATATATATATATTTAGGAAAATAAAAAATCAATAAAAAAAAAATATACAGTATTTATATTTTTTTGTGTGTATATTTTAATTTTTATTTATTTTTTAATCTGTCCAGTCCAGTCACTCAGGCAAATCAGATTTTTGATGTAGATGATCTATATCTGCTGTACAGATTTACTTTAGAAAAGAGAAGAGTTGGATACTTCTCTTGTTGCCTTATTTGTATTTGACTTTTTTAAATGTTTGGGTAGAATTTTATTAAACATAACTATTTTATTTTAAGTAACACAACAATTTATCAGAGTTGTTTGTCCATTTTAGGAAGGAATGTAGTTAATCACAAAAACTGGCATACAATACTAATTTAAAAAAAAGTCTTGATTTTGAATCGAGAATCGATTCCGAATCGAATCCTTACACCCAGGAATTGAATCAAATCAAGTGGTGCCCAAATATTCACATTTTTATTTAAAAAGAAACCTTCCTCTGATTATAATCCCCTCATCAAGGCAGCAAGGAAATGTCAACACAACCATGGAAAACACTAACAAATGTAAACAAAATTCTAAAATCACGTTGAACACTTAAGTCAAATCTCTTAAAATAACAGTGGAAAAATAAGGTTTACGTAAAAATGTTTAAATAAAGTGTAAGAAAGTAGTGTAAAGTGTGAAAATAGAGACACCTGAGAAGAACTATTTTCTGTAGGTTTAGTGCCAGGAAGTTACAGCTGTGCTCTAAAAGGTGAGCAGACATATATTAACGTTGTTGCCCTAGGGTAAACTGGGTATAACACATGGCACACTGACAAAGCTTAACCTATTGTTACTATAACAATCTACAAGGTTAATGTAGGTTGCTTCTCTTTCTTCCCCTCCATTTTTCTGCATTCTTTCGTATCTCAAGTTATCATTACGTATATGTATTGTTGCATTTGAACAATTGTATTGTTGATAATAAAGGAAAAGTATTGGTATTGTTTATTATCAATAGCACTATTTCTATTGGTATTCATATTGCTCCATTTTTAGTGTAATAATGCTCATTGTCATTTCTGTATTATTTTTTATTTTCGCTAACTGCTTATTTGCTATTACTTTTACCATCATATTTGTACATGTCGTATTTGCTGATGTTGCTCTGTTGTTGTTGTTGTTGTGTTTGCTGTTGTTGTTTTTGTCTCTCTGTCTAATCCCCCTCTTGTCCCCACAATTCCCCCCTCTGTCTTCCCTTTTTTCTCTTTCTATCCCCTCCTGCTCCGGCCCGGCTGCACCAAATGATAATATAAATACATTTAATAAAGTCAAAATACAAATAAGGCAACAAGAGAAGTATCCTACACTTCTCTTTTGTAAAGTAAATCTGAACAGTCGATATGGGCATCTACATCTACTATATGATTTGCCTGAGAAGCTGGGCAGGACAAAAAAAAAAAAAAAGGTGAGCAGCGCCTAGCACAGGGGTCGGCAACCTTTACCACTCAAAGAGCCATTTTGGCAAGTTTCACAAATTAAAGAAAATAATGGGAGCCACAAAAAAAAAAATTAAATTTAAAATGAAAAACACCGCATACAAAGCTTAAATTGCTTTGTGCTATGTTAACCAGGGGTCTCAGACACACGCACTTTAATATGGAAATTTGATGTTAGTGCGGCCCGCGAGTTTTGAATGAATGGCGCTTGATAGCGTCATACTTGCCAACCCTCTCATTATTTCTGGGAGACTCCGAATATCAGGGCGTGATGGCACTGCTTTTGGCGCCCTCTACAGCCTGCCCAAACAGTGTACCTGCTCGACCACATGTAGAATGCGGCTTCAGCTTGCTCACGTAAGTGACAGCAAGGCGTACTAAGTCAGCAGCCACACAGCTTACACTGACGGTAGCCGTATAAAACCACTTTAACACTGTTACGTTACAAATATGCGCCACACTTTGAACCCACACCAAAGAAGAATGACAAACACATTTCTGGAGAACATCTGCACTGTAACACAACATAAACACAACACAACAAATACCCAGAATCCCATGCAGCACTAACTCTTCCCCTCAGCCGACGCATGGAGGGGGGGGGGGGGGGGGTGTTGATGTGTGGGGGGGTTTGGTGGTAGCGGGGGTGTATGATCTAGACCGGAAGAGTTAGGGCTGCATGGGATTCTGGGTATTGGTTGTGTTGTGTTTATGTTATGTTACGGTGGGATGTTCTCCAGAAATGTGTTTTTCATTCTTTTTTGGTGTGGGTTCACAGTGTGGCGCATATTTGTAACGTAACAGTTTTATACGGCTACCGTCAGTGTAAGCTGTGTGGCTGATGAGTAAGTATGCTTTGCTGTCTCCTATGTGTGCAAGTAAAAGCTGCATACAACATGTGGCCGGGCTGGCACGCTGTTTGTAAATGCTATAGAGGACAATTACTGCAGTGCAATTAGGGCACGCCCTTAATTTAGTAATTAGAGTGAAAATAGGATTATATTTGCCCTGGGAGTTATCTAGGAGAGGCACTCTCTGTCAATCCTTTCCGTGTCCGGGCCAGGTAAGTCTCCTGGGAAAATCGGGGGGGTCGGCAAGTATGCAGCTGAGCCGCATCAGAGTGATCAAAGAGCCGCATGCGGCTCCGGAGCCGCGGGTTGCCGACCCCTGGCCTAGCATAATCACGGTTCATTTAAAGAAAAAAAGAAAAACTGTCATATGGTCGAGGTGACTTTTCCTGTTTTATCCACAGTTTCTTCATTTTTACTTTCTCTTCTCTCCATGCAAAGAATCAACCGACAAGATGGCTTCCTGCGTTGTTCGATAAGCTAGTGCCTTTTTTCCCACGCAACCAACCTTGCTTTGCAACTTCCTGTTTCTCCGACAAATGGAAAAAAATATATATACACCCAATGTTTTATCTCACACAAATTGATGATGTGTCTATCACGATATATATATATATATATATATATATATATATATATATATATATATATATATATATATATATATATATATATATACATACATACATACATACATACATACATACATACATACATATATATATATATATATATATATATACATACATACATACATACATACATACATACATACATATATATATATATATATATATATATATATATATATATATATATATATATATATATATATATATATATATATATATATATATCGTTTTATCGCCCAGCCCTAGGAAGTCCCTGTCAAGGTTCCAGTGGTGGAAAAAGGCCATCATTAATTGTCATAATGGCCTAGATGTCCCCAGCAGGTGGAGACAAGTGGGGTCATCAGTCAGTGTGAAGGCCCAGCACACATCTCAATATTCAATGGCTGTGCAGCGAGTTCCTGCATGAATCCATCACTGGCATGCAAACAAGCACACGACACGTGCCAAACATAATATCTCAGGGGTAGTCCACAGCAGCCAGTGGTTGTGTAAAGTGAATCTAAGAACATGTCTCAGTTGCTTCTTGTTCCGTTAGAGGTCACACTTGAACGTACGTCGCCAGAGGCCGTGAGCTTACCTGGTTTGGCGTCCTTGCAGCGGGCCTGTCCTGGTGATTGGCGAGGATGAGGAAAGGCAGCGTGCAGAGCTGCGGGTGCTGCAGGGCCGAGTGCAGCTCTGCACGCGCCGCCTCAAGGTCCTCGTCTGATGAAGCGCTGTCCAACACAAAGACCACGCCCTGTGACCCCTGGTAGTAGCGACACCAATACTTCTTGATGTTGTCAGCACCTGTGGAAGGACGTGACGCCGTTAGAAGGTGTCATTGTCGCTACTGATGTCACTGCTGGCGGCCATTATGTGTTTGAAATGACACAGTTGAAACTGACACGCAAAAAGTTGATTTAAATTAATCTGCGTTTTTGTTGACTTACATTATTTGTAATGTATCCCTTTTTAAGGTACTGTTCATGGTATGTTCAACAAATGGATCAAAAACCAGAAGGGGGGTCCCGATACACTTCACTTCTGATATAATACTGATACTGGAACCTTGAGTATTGACCCGATACGATATCAGCAGGAATCATACATACTTTTATTTTGTAGTGTGGAATGTTAGAAAAGGTTTGATAAATTGAAATGAGTCAAACAAGGATCAATGGTAGGTATGAGAAACACTAACCTAGTTATTATTACCATCTGCAATGGACGTATGCCTTCTTTAAGTTGAAGTGGAGTGGTGACCTGTTTTGCCAACACCTAGTGGTTTCAATAATTAATGATGTTAAGCCCATGACGGAGTTTGTTATTGGATAAATATACAACTATAATTGTTTGATACTTGTTTATATTGACAAATGTGCTGTTTTACACTGCAATGTTGTTAAATGTAGGACATGTATGTCTAGCTTGTGTGCTATTGTATGCTTAGCTGTTTTGTAGCTGCTAGCCCCTAGTAGCCTATAGCCCAGCATGTTTACCTTTTGAAAATGACTAAAACAGAAGTAAAGACCAACCTTGTGTGTTTATTGGAGGACATTTAGATGTTAACTGTCCATCTTTGCACAAATAAACACACTGCAGGACTGCTTGTATCACACATTATATCACACAAGTAAACACGCTGCAAAACTGCTTGTATCGCACATGATATCACACACAAGTAAACACGCTGCAGGACTGCTTGTATCGCAGATGATATCACACACAAGTCAACACGCTGCAGGACTGCCTGTATCGCACATGATATCACACACAAGTCAACACGCTGCAGGACTGCTTGTATCGCACAAGATATCACACACAAGTCAACACGCTGTAGGACTGCTTGTATCACACATGATATCACACACAAGTCAACACGCTGCAGGTCTGCTTGTATCAGACATGTTATCACACACAAGTCAACACGCTGCAGGACTGCTTGTATCGCAGATGATATCACACACAAGTCAACACGCTGCAGGACTGCTTGCATCGCACATGATATCACACACAAGTAAACACCCTGCAGGGCTACTTGTATCGCACATGATATCACACACAAGTCAACACGCTGCAGGACTGCTTGCATCGCACATGATATCACACACAAGCAAACACCCTGCAAGGCTTCTTGTATCACACATGATATCACACACAAGTAAACACCCTGCAGGGCTACTTGTATCACACATGATATCACACACAAGTAAACACGCTGCAGGCCTGCTTATATCGCACATGATATCACACAAAAGCAAACACCCTGCAGGGCTTCTTGTATCAAACATGATATCACACAAGTCAACACGCTGCAGGACTGCTTGTATCGCACATGATATCACACACATGTAAACACGCTGCAGGACTGCTTGTATTGCACATTTTACATGCAAGCCAATATAAACTGATACTTTTTTTTTTTGGAGACTGATATCAATATCAGATTGGGACACCCATGGAGACCAACAAGTTGTGTCAGAGCCATGCCAGTACTTATACAGTACATGTGCCTTTGATAGAGTAACTCAGCAAAATGGGATATTACTTGAGTAAAACTTTCACACAGCTGTATGACACATATCGCACTCATTGTTTTCAACAAAACAGGGTGATCGAAGTTCACAACAAGGTCCTGGCATTGTGGATTTCCCTTTTCAAGCAGGTGCCTCGGAAACTACCGAATGAATAGTCATTATGTGAAGGAATGAACGACTCATGTCATAGAAAAACATGTCTTTGAAGACATCCTCCTTTCCCTTTCCTTCACGCCCTCCTCACTCCACACTTCCTTGCCCTTCTTTCCTTCCCCCTTCTGAAAAAAGCTGCTGGACAAAGTGCCACTTGAGAGTGACCCTCTCATCTGTTGCCATGACCCTCACGTCCCATTGGCTCCTTCTGCCACCTGTTGGTCTGACAGCAGGAATTCTATGACGTCATGAGTCACGGGGATTCGGAATTTCATGGAATTTAAAAGCTAAGTCATTTGTAAATTATAGCAGCAACTACAATAGTTCTTACTATCACCCTCAGATTCCAGCCACAGTAGAGGTGAGGGATGGATACCCAAACCTGAGCAAAAAAACTAAAGGGAAACGACTCAGGCATCAGCAACAAGTGCTTTGCAACTAAGTGGATTAATAAATAAGTAAGTTATGATTTATTTTCCACGCATATAGGCTGATTGGCAACAGTGTGTGAAATTGTCAATATTGCAATGAGGTGGCCACTTGTCTAGGATGTTCCCTGCTTTCTGGTCGAGTGCAGCTGGGGTAGGCTCCAGACCCCCCCCCCCCCGCCACCCCAAGAGAGGACAACCGGTAGAAAATGCTAAGATGGCCGCCACGTACATGGACTTCTACAACTATCTACAAACACAACAACACTTTATGCACCAATGACATTTACGACACACAAGGTGCATTCACAAAACCCTGGAATTATGAGCATAATTATGACAATTTGAATATATTTCTTGTTTTTGTATGTATTACTCAGTTATCATTGAGTTTATATATTTGAAGTATTTCAATATCCATCCATCCATCCATCCATTTCTACCGCTTGCAATTTCTTTTATAAATTAAAAGGCAAATATGCATATTTTCCAACAGCTACATTCACACAGTAAGTAAGGTATGATGTCATATCTAATTTGCTTTGTTAAATCCCATCTTTTTATGTATAAAAATATAGCATGTGTATTGTGAACGGACTGGCAGAAGTAAACATGGCTACGCTTCTAGTAGGTCTCAGTCCTGGCGCATTTAAGGCAACATGTCCATAAGCAATGACTTGTTGTTGTTCATGTTTTGCATGTTACCATAGGATTTTTGTGCAACCGCAGTCAACATTTTCTAAATGGAGTTAATGCTTGTTAAGGCAATCATTTTGTCTCTCGCAGTTTTTGGGACATTTGATTCCACGTCTGTGCCGGGTGGTGTGGGCAAGCAGTCCAGTATGGCTGAAAACTCTATCACGATATAAGTGTTTTATAGTCCATAATTATGGACTTTTTAATGAAAAATAAGGACCAGGAGAAAAATATATTCAATGTAAACTAACAATGCAGGAAGGAAATGTCAACACAAGCATGGAAAACAAACAAACAATGTCAAGAAAATTCTGAAATCACATTGAACACTTAACAATAATCTCTTAAACAGAAGGTGCAAAATAAGGAATATGTAAGAAATGCTTAATCAAGTGTAACTAATCAAATCAAATCTAATCAACTTTATTTATAAAGCACATTTAAAATTTACCACAGGAGTACCCAAAGTGCTGTACAATGGGCAGGTTAAAAGATAATACGAGTACCGAGCAAACACAACACAACACAAAAAGAACACGATAAAAAATAAATAAATAAAATAAATAAAACATAAAAACAGGTTCACAGCAGGTGTATTATGGGCCGCCATTGCAGGATGGATATCACTCAGTGTTAAAAGCCATGGAATAAAAGTATGTTTTTAAGAGAGATTTAAAAACAGGAAGAGAGGAGGCTTGTCTAACACTCAGAGGTAGGTCGTTCCAGAGCTTGGGAGCAGCAGCGGCGAAAGATCTGTCACCTCTAAGCTTCAGTCTTGTGTCAGGGACTGTCAGTAGCAGCTGATCAGCTGATCTTAGGGATTGGGTAGGGCAGTAAGGCTGAAGGAGGTCGGAGAGAAATAATGGCGTGAGGTTGTTTAGACTTTTAAAAACAAATAAAAGGAGTTTAAAGTTGATTCTGTAACGCACAGGGAGCCAGTGAAGGGACGCTAATATAGGTGTGATGTGCTCACGTCTGCGGGTCTGTGTTAGCAGACGAGCAGCACAGTTCTGCACGAGCTGCAGGCGGGCGAGGGAGGCCTGGCTAATGCCTACATACAGGGCATTGCAGTAGTCTAAACGATTCAAGATAAAGGCGTGGATTAATTTCTCGAGATCATGTCCTGATAGAAGCGGTTTCACTTTTGCTATTTGGCGTAATTGATAAAAGCTTTTTTGAACGACGCTGCTGATTTGTTTTTCGAATTTAAAATCTGAGTCGAACTTTACCCCCAGGTTTGTGACACAGTCGCTGAGATACGGGGTCAGAGTGCCAAGGTCAACGTTGGGGGAGGGAGAGCGACTTGGACCGAACATCATAACTTCTGTTTTGTCTTCATTTAGGCTCAGGAAGTTAGCTGAAAGCCAGGCTTTGATGTCGTGCAGGCAGTCAATAAGACGTTGAACCGTGTTATTTTGTGCCATGGGAAAATAAATCTGGCAATCATCGGCATAAAAATGAAATACAATACCGTACTTCCTAAAGATAGAACCAAGGGGGAGAAGGTAAAGCGCAAATAAGATTGGGGCAAGGATTGAGCCCTGGGGGACCCCATGTGGTAAAGGAGCTGTGGAAGACATAAAACTTTCTATTTTTACACAAAAACTCCTGTCGGTTAGGTACGACCGGAAACAGTTGAGGGCGGCGCCCTTAATGCCCACACAGTTCTCAAGACGAGTGATTAAGGTGGCGTGGTCGACGGTGTCGAACGCAGCAGACAGATCTAAAAGCACCAGGACAACATATTTTCCAGAATCAGTTGACAGGAGGATATCGTTAGAAACTTTTAGAAGCGCTGACTCTGTGCTGTGGAGGGCTTTAAAACCGGACTGGAACAGCTCAGTGATACCATTATCCTCTAAGAAGGGCAACAACTGACTGTAGACAACCTTCTCTAATATTTTGGAAATGTATGGAAGATTAGAGATAGGTCTAAGGTTAGAGAGGAGAGAGGGGTCGAGGCTTGGTTTTTTAAGTAGAGGTCGTACCACTGCATGTTTAAACTCTACTGAAACTATTCCAGAAGAGAGGCTACTATTGATAATGTTAAGGACACTTGATCCAATAGTAGCAAGTACCTCCTTAAACAGGCGAGGTGGGAGGGAGTCTGCAGGAGAACCAGAGGGCTCCATATGACTAACTGTGTCATTTAAAACAGAAAAGGACACCGGCTCAAACTGATGGAAAACAGAAGAGAAATGCAGAGGAACAGAAGGGTCATATGAAGGCTGAGATAAACTGGCTCTAGTTGACACAATTTTGTCAGTGAAAAAATGGAGACAATTTTCACAGAATTCAAAAGAAGCATCAAAACCAACAGATTTGGGAGCATCAATGACAGTGTTAATAGTTTTGAACAGAACTCTGGGGTTGTGACAGTTAGAAGATGTAATCTGAGATAGATATACTGTATATTCATCTCTGCTTTTACAGTCATCTGAAAGGAAAACATGCTTTCTTTAAAAATGGCAAAAGAAACATGCAGCCTGTCTTTTTTCCATTTTCTCTCTGCTATCCTACACTTGCGCCTGGCAGCACGAGTGACGTCATTCAACCAGGGCTGAGGCGTGGCTTTAGAGCGGCGGCACTTGAAAGGAGCGATCGTGTCCAGTGTTTGTAAACAAATAGAGTTGAACCCAGAAACCAACTCTTCAGTATTCAGACATATAGAGGCTGCAGAATCATCATCACAAAGAGTCGAAAAAATTGAGGAGAACAGAGCAGGAGACGAAGAATTAAACATGCGAGAGCGTTGAGGCGGAGCGCACAATTTAACCTGACACTGAGTGGGAATATCAAACAGGATCGGCATATGATCAGGGAACACAGCGTCGCAAATGTCCAAATTAAAAACACACAAACCATACGAGAGCACTAAATCGAGTGTATGCTCACGTTCATGTGTGGAACCACATACAGACTGTACAAAGTTAAATGAGTCATTCAGGAAGATCCTGGAAAGCGACTCGTCTGGACAGCAGGTGTGAATATTAAAATCACCCACAATAAGGACACGATCATATTTGGGCAGGATTTCAGCCACGAATTCAGAAAAGTCAGTTATAAAGTCTTTGTGGTACTTGGGTGGTCGATAGACGACGGCACACAGGACGACATCAGAAAGACCCAGTTCAAACATGCACAGTTCGAAGCTTGAAAAGGAGGATTGCAGGCGGATCTGACGGCATTTAAAGTCATTTTTAAAAACGACTGCTAATCCTCCTCCTTTTCGACCGGACGACCGCGGAGAATTAAAGTAGGAACACTCCGGAGGCAGAAGTTCATTAAGAGGGGCGGACTCACCGGCTCTCAGCCCTGTTTCCGTCACACAGAGGAAGTCAAGTCCGTGGGAAGTGAAGAAATCCTTCAGGATAAAAGTTTTGTTTGTCATAGATCTTGCGTTCACAAGACCGAACCTGGCGGGGGCTAGCACGTCCGAGGCCGCAGCTAATCCGGGTTGGGCCCGACACACAGCCCGCAGGTGGCGGGAAACCACCCCCGCGCCTCCGGGGGTGGGGACAGCAGGAGCGACGGCGGCAAGCCTCTTCCTCCAAACCAACGATAGGAACAAGCCAGGAACCGATGGGATCCAGCGAGCGTGGGTGCAGGAGGAGACCGTATACCGCACCATTCCTCCTTCGGGAAGCCACGGGAAGCCGGGCCAGGGGTGCCCTAACTTTCACCAGCTGGCCGCCACGTTTACCGCGGCGCCGCAGACGCTTCCGCCGGGGGAGAGGAGCCAGGAGGCGGGAAAGGAAGGCAGGAATCCGGCCAGGTGAAAAAGCTGACTGGGACGTCGAAAAACCAATGTCGAAGTTGATCATATCAGTGGGAGAGGGGCAAAGATCCAACAGTGTTTGGCGGTCATACACAAGCAGTGAGCTGACAGAGACGAAAATAGACGCAAACAACACAAAAACGAACAGAGCTGACAACGAGAGACGGCGGGCCAAAGCACATACTGGCGCCATCTTGCTAAATAGTGCCAAGTGTGAAAATGTAAACAGAGAGAAACCTGAGAAGTATTTTCTGCAGGTTTAGTGCCAGGAAGTTATGGCTGTGCTCTAAAGGGTGAGCATGGTATTACCAGTCTTGGTGAAGACGAGCGCCTTGCATCATTTGCAGACCACATTGGTCTAAAATTGTCAATTTAAAAAAATCCAAAAGACTACCATACTGTCGAGGTGATTTTTATCGGCAATTTCTTTGCTTTCTGCAGCACTCATTTTTACTTTCTCTTCTCACTCCATGCAAAGAATCAACCGCCAGACAACAAGATGCCGCAACCAAAAAGATAGTTGATACTGTTACCTGATTGGCTGTTAGCATGTCACTCCCACTGATCAGTGATCACTTCCTGTTTTGCGCGGCCAACTTCTGGTTTCTTCCGAAGACAAAGAAAAACAACTAGCGAACGTTTTATCAAACGCTTTTTTATTGACGTTGATTACTCAATCGCGACATATATTGATATCGTTGTACCGCCAAACCCTAATCCAGTATACCAGTAATCCCTTTTTTTGTTTTTTTCAAAATGCAAAATACACACATTTTTGATAGGAAAAATAGTTGTTCTTCCTAAACACAAAAAAATATTCCGAAAATGAAACGAAATCGTAGTCCAAAAATCGAGGTATGGACCGTACTATAGGTTACCTCAGGGGTTAGCAACCTGCTGCTCTCGAGCCGCATGCGGCTCTTTAGCACCGACTTAGTGGCTCCCTGGAGCTTTTGCAAAAATGGAAAAAGATGGGGGAAAAATATATTTGTTGTTTTAATAATGTTTCTGTAAGAGGACAAACTTAACACAAACCTTCCTAATTGTTAGAAAGCCCACTGTTTAATATGTTTGTGTTTATGCTTCACTGATGACAGTATTTGGCCAGCACCGTTTTGTCCTAAATTTGGCGGTCCTTGAACTCACCATATTTGGTTTACGTGTACAACTTTCTCCGTCACTGCCACAGAAAGACGTGTTTTATGCCACTCCTTCTTTGTCTCATTTTGTCCACCAAACGTTTTATGCTGTGTGTGAATGCACAAAAGTGAGCTTTGCTGATGTTATTGACTTGCGTGGAGTGCTAATAATCCATGCTAACATGCTATTTAGGCTAGCTATATATACATATTGCATCATTATGCCTCGTTTGTAGGTATATTTGAGATCATTTATTTTCCTTTACTTATGCCCTCTGTGTGTTTAATTTATATCTGCATGTCTCATGAAACATTATCTGTATGTAATATTTCTGATTGTGTGCCATATTTTTCTAGACCACAGCAAACATTACCACGTTGTTCCAGACCACAGCAAATGTTGCCATGTTGTTCCAGACCACAGCAAACGTTACCCAGCTTGTAAAGATTGTAATAAACCCATTAGAAGAAGCCTGTCCTTTCCTTTAACTTGGACACACACATCTATACCTTTGGCAGTTTTAAGCCAGTCATTTCCAGGAGTTATCTCACCCTCTGAGAGACTAACTTAATGTGTTGCCTTCATTATAACACTTAAATAAGGCTTTTTAACTTTTTGCTGCCCGAGACAGATTTGTTTTTTGTATTTTTGGTCCAATATGGCTCTTTCAACATTTTGGGTTGCCGACCCCTGGGTTACCTGTACCACCGTTGCACCTCTACTGTTAACCATTATGCAACACTATCAATTTGAATTTAGGTAGTGAGTGTGCCATATACTTAATGAGTCGTCAATTACTCATCACTTGTTTCCACCGACTTGAAAAAAAATCACTCCTCTCTGAGCTGCCACCTTATTGTGGTAGAGGAGTTTGCGTGTCCCAATGATCCTAGGAGCTATGTTGTCTGGGGGCTTCCATACCCCTGGTAGGGTCTCCCAAGACAAGCAGGTCCTAGGTGAGGGATCAGTCAAAGAGCAGCTTGAAGACCTCTATGAAAATGCAACAACCGAGACTCCGATTTCCCTCGCCCGGACGCGGGTCACCGGGGCTCCCCCTCTGGAGCCAGGCCCGGAGTTGGGGCATGATGGCGAGCGCCTGGTGGCCGGGCCTGTCCCGATGGGGCCAGGCCGGGCATAGCCCGAAGAGGCAAAGTGGGTCCCCCCTCCAATGGGCTCACCACTCATGGGAGGGGCCATAGAGGTCGGGTGCATTGAGAGCTGGGCGGCAGCCGAGGGCAGGGCACTTGGCAGTCTGATCCTCGGCTACATAAGCTATCTCTTTGGACGTGGAACGTCACCTCCCTGGGGGGAAAGGAGCCTGAGCTAGTGCGCAAGGTGGAGAAGTTCCGGCTAGATATAGTCGGACTCACTTCGACGCACAGCCAGGGTTTTGGAACCAGTTCTCTTGAGAGGGGCTGGACTTTCTTCCACTCTGGCGTTGCCAGCAGTGAGAGGCGACGGCCTGGGGGTGGCAATTCTTGTTGCCCGAAGAGGCAACGTGGGTCGTTATTGTTTTTGGACTTTTGTGCTTGTCACAGATTGTCCATAACGAACACCATGTTCTAACATAAGGGTGTCCATATGTGCACTTGTCACCAGGACACCCTAAGCCGCAGTTCCATGATTGACTTTGAAGTTGTGTCATCGGATTTGCGGTCACATGTCTTGGACACTCGGGTGAAGAGAGGGGCAGAGCTTTCTACCGATCACCAGGTGGTGAGTTGGCTGCGATGGTGGGGGTGGATGTCGGACAGACCTGGCAGGCCCAAACGCATTGTGAGGGTTTGCTGGGAACGCCTAGCAGAGTCTCCTGTCAGAGAGAGTTTCAATTTCCGCCTCCGGAAGAACTTTGAACATGTCACGAGGGAGGCGCTGGACATTGAGTGGACGATGTTTAAAGATTAAAGTACCAATGATTGTCACACACACACTAGATGTGGTGAAATTTGTCCTCTGCATTTGACCCATCCCCTTGGGGAGCAGTGGGCAGCAGCGGCGCCGCGCCCGGGAATCATTTTGGTGATTTAACCCCCAACTCCTACCCTTGATGCTGAGTGCCAAGCAGGGAGGTAATGGGTCCCATTTTTATAGTCTTTGGTATGACTCGGCTGGGATTTGAACTCCAACCTATCGATCTCCGTGCCTCTATTGTCGAGGCGGCCGATTGGAGCTGTGGCCGCAAAGTGGTTGGTGCCTGTCGTGGCGGTAATCCTAGAACCCGCTGGTGTCCAGCGGTGAGGGATGCCGTCAAGCTGAAGAAAGAGTCCTATCGGGCTCTTTTGGCTCATAGGACTCCTGAGGCAGCGGACAGGTACCGACAGGCCAAGCGGTGTGCGGCTTTAGTGGTCGCGGAGGCAAAAACTCGCACATGGGAGGAGTTCGGGGAAGCCATGGAAAACGACTTCCGGATGGCTTCGAAGTGATTTTGAACCACCATCCGCCGCCTCAGGAAGGGGAAGCAGTGCACTGTCAACACCGTGTATGGTGTTCTGCTGACCTCGACTGCGGATGTTGTGGATCGGTGGAGGGAATACTTCGAAGACCTCCTCAATCCCACCAAAACGTCTTTCTATGAGGAAGCTGTGCCTGGGGACTCTGTAGTGGGCTCTCCTATTTCTGGGGCTGAGGTTGCCGAGGTAGTTAAAAAGCTCCTCGGTGGCAAGGCCCCGGGGTTGGATGAGATCTGGCCGGAGTTCCTTAAGGCTCTGGATGCTGTGGGGCTGTCTTGGTTGACAAGACTCTGCAGCATCGCGTGGACATCGGGGGCGGTACCTCTGGATTGGCAGACCGGGGTGGTGGTTCCTCTCTTTAAGAAGGGGAACCGGAGGGTGTGTTCCAACTATCGTGGGATCACACTCCTCAGCCTTCCCGGTAAGGTCTACTCAGGTGTACTGGAGAGGAGGCTATGCCGGATAGTCGAACCTCGGATTCAGGAAGAACAGTGTGGTTTTCGTCCTGGTCGTGGAACTGTGGACCAACTATATACTTTCGGCAGGGTCCTTAAAGGTGCATGGGAGTTTGCCCAACCAGTCTACACGTGCTTTGTGGACTTGGAGAAGGTATTCGACCGTGTATCCCGGGAAGTCCTGCGGTCCGCTCACTGTATGATCAGTGTCAGAGCTTGGTCCGCATTGCTGGCAGTAAGTCGGACCCGTTTCCAGTGAGGGTTGGACTCCACCAAGGCTGCCTTTTGTCACTGATTCTGTTCATAACTTTTATGGACAGAATTTCTAGGCACAGTCAGTGCGTTGAGGGTATCTGGTTTGGTGTCTGAAGGATTAGGTCTCTGCTTTTTGCAGATGATATGGTCCTGATGGCTTCATCTGGCCAAGATCTTCAGCTCTCATTGGATCGGTTCGCAGCCGAGTGTGAAGCGACTGGGATGGGAATCAGCACCTCCAAGTCCGAGTCCATGGTTCTCGCCCGGAAAAAGGTGGAGTGCCATCTCCGGGTTGGGGAGGAGATCTTGCCCCAAGTGGAGGAGTTTAAGTATTCTGGAGTCTTGTTCACGAGTGAGGGAAGAGTGAATCGTGAGATCGACAGGCGGATCGGTGCGGCGTCTTCAGTAATGCGGACGCTGTATCGATCCGTTGTGGTGAAAAGGAGCTGAGCCGGAAGGCAAAGCTCTCAATTTACCGGTCGATCTACGTTCCCATCCTCACCTATGGTCATGAGCTTTGGGTTATGACCGAAAGGACAAGATCATGGGTACAAGCGGCCAGAATTAGCTTCCTCCGCCGGGTGGCGGGGCTCTTCCTTAGAGATAGGGTGAGAAGCTCTGTCATCCGGGAGGAGATCAAAGTAAAGCCGCTGCTCCTCCACATCCAGAGGAGCCAGATGAGTTCGGGCATCTGGTCAGGATGCCACCCGAACGCCTCCCTAGGAGGTGTTTCGGGCACGTCCGACCGGTAGGAGGCCACAAGGAAGACTCAGGACACATTGGGAAGACTATCTCTCCCGGCTGGCCTGGGAACGCCTTGGGATCCCCCGGGAGGAGCTGTACGAAGTGGCTGGGGAGAGGGAAGTGTGGGCTTCCCTGCTTGGACTGCTGTCCCCGCGATCCGACCTCGGATAAGCGGAAGAAGATGGATGGATGAAAAAAATCAACTAGATGGATAAAAAAGAGGTATTGTCCTACAATATATAACATATAAGAGTATGCATTTACATGTTTTGCAGTGCTTTCCACAGCAGATCAACTAACTATGTTCTTGCTTCGTCAAGCCAATCGAATGCTGTGTGGGACTAAAAGTTGTTGTTATATTTAAATATCACTGCAGCGGTCTTGGAACTAAGCTGGGAAGAAAGATGGAACAAGAATATCCACATTCATACCAAACTGTGGTGTATGAAATAATGTATGTTCATCTGTGATATACAATTAAAAGCACAACCACAATGGTCAAGATAAAAAAAGAAGGTCAAAATGAGGTCTGATTTGAGGAAAACATGTCCCTCGCCGCCCTTCTCCCCCAAACGAGAAATACTTTTTCAGGCGTCGCGAGCAGATTAAGACAAGCTGAAACAAGGGCTTGAATAACTGAATTAATATTACATATGTATTACTCTCATTCATGGATGTGGTTCTAATGAAATATTTGACATGAACAGGAAATGGGTTTGACCTAAAGTAATTATGTGTTGGCAGTAATGAATGGAGCCATAAACAGAAAGCCCTCTTTTAAAAAGTCTACTTTTGGATGAATCACGATTGGGACATTTTGTTTAGGTGTTCAGAAACAATATGACACATGCATCCTATGTTTACTGTAACCGACTCCCCTTATTTTCACGAGTACACAAACACAAACACATTAGTTTGAGTGAGTCTGAGCTAATGAGAATTAGATAGGCACACTTTGTTTGTTTTTAGCAGGGATAGAAATTTGATTTATTTGCTTTTAGGATTACAAAAGTGGATGGTGGATTTCCAGGGTCAGCTTGAAACTCGGTCTGGGCGATGTCAATATATATCTATATCAATAAAATACCAACATAAAATGTGTTTGATATATTTTTTTCCTTGGAAGAAAGCGAAAGTTGCAAAGCAAGGTTGGTTGTATGAACAAAGACACTCGCTCCCTGGTAATGCAGGAAGTGATCACTGATCAGTGGGAGTGACACGCTAACAGCCAATCAGATAACCGTATCAACTATCACGTTTGAGTGCTGCAGAGAGCGAATACATTGTGGATAAAACAGGAAATGTCACCTCAATAATATGGCAGTTTTTCAGATTTTTTTAAACTGACCCTAGTAAATGATGCAAGGCGTTCGTCCCCACCAAGACCGGTGATACCACACCACTTTAGCCGCGCTCGCCCTTTAGAGCACAACAGGAACTTCCTGGTACTAAACCTGCAGAAAATAGTTCTTATCAGGTTTCTCTATGTTTACATTTTCACACTTCGCACTATTTTGTTACACTTGATTAAGCATTTCTTACGTATTCCTCATTTTTGCACATTCATTTAAAAAGTTATTGATAAGTGTTCAATGTGATTTTTAGAATTTTGTTGACATTGATTGTTGACATTTCCTTTCTTTTCTGCCTTGATAGCTGAGGGCATTATAATCAGAGGGAGGTTACATTTGAAATAAAATCGTTTACATTGAATATATTTTTCTCCTGGTCCTAATATTCCATATAAAATATCAATAACTATCAATATTTACCGATATAAAACATATATATAAATATAATATATATATATATATATATATATATAAATATATAAAAAATATAAAATATCGTGAAATGTTTTTATTCATATTGCCAAGAACTACTGAAACTACTTTTTTTTACATGATCCAGTCTGTGTAACTATCACTGACAAATAAAACTATTTTGGTGGTAAAAACTAAACAAAACAAAAAACTGTGTGAATGCTGAAAACATAGCATCAAGTAACAAAAAAGGTTTTTGGGGGAATTTGGGCAATTGTTAGTGTGGATATCCAGGATAAGTGGAATATTTTGGGAAATGTGGAGGTTTAAAAAAATGTCCAATCATTTCAAATGGGCCAAAATTGTCCTGGAAAGTGGAATTCCTAGGAATGTGTCATGAATGAGCTAAACATAATGTCATTGGAAGGGTTCGAAATGGATGAAAAATGTGTAAAGGGAAGATAATATTTTTTTACAATACTATTTGTGAATGTTTTTCAGCACTCTTACAATGAAGCACACAAGAATATTAGGATGATAAACCTGAAATAATGGAATAACTGGCTGCATTACAGGTGCAAAATAAGGTGCTGTGTGTGGTTCCAGTGATTTGGAGGAAGTCAACTGGAAGTCTGGCTGTTTGTTTACTCCAATGACGAATGAGTTGTGGGGGTGGGGCCGCAGTGACGCTAAAAACACAGCTGTTGATATACCCATCGACCTGCAGGTCTGTTTGGGAGTAAACAGGAAGTCGTGGACTGAAGCACACCTTAAGCCCTCCGGCAGATGTATAAGAAAACTGGAGCTGGAGACCACAAATGAGATCAGTAATTGTAAATATTTGACATATACTGATATACAGTACAGGCCAAAAGTTTAAACACACCTTCTCATTCAATGGGTTTTCTTATTTTCATGACTATTTACATTGTAGACAAGTTTCGGCTACCCAAAACGTGTCAGGTACAAAACTTTACCTTACTAGCCTATATAAATCAACCATTTATAAAAATCACTTACCACTGTCTTAGCTTTATAGGAATTGTGAGTGAAAATGTATCCTGCACAGTATCAGTGACACATGGTCCACACCATTCATCAGGTTTGGGTAATATCCATTAATGAGCCCTCCGGTATGGATCTGACACGCAGCTGTTGTAAGAAGTCTCAAGTGAGAATAGTCTGTGCCTTCCAGCATCAGCGTGTGTGATTTACTGACATCTTGCAGCGAGCTTTAAAACTGCAGCCAGAGAAACAAGCTTGTAATGTTCTTTGTGTGTATGCAATGTACAGACGGTTTTACTCAAAAGAATATGTCCGTTAATTGTATTGCACCTTCATTTGAGCTTCCAATTGTTTATTCGTATGTGCGCACACAGACATGTCAACATGGAGCACGCCATATCTACACCTGTTACAGCAGATGTCAAACGGATTGACACATACACTGTGCAAAGATTGATGAATATGCATGCACAGCGTGTGCATATGGTATACAGTCAATGTGCCACTGTACTTCCTGTTATCACAAGCACAGCTCCAAAGAACAACGGCAATGAATGACGATTATTTGGACCACCTCTTCATCAGCTGTCATGGTGTGGCATAAACGCAGACTGTGAAATGGTCTGTCTAGACTTGACGTCACGTCAGAGTCCAGACGTACACACGCGCGCACACAGATCACGCACACACGATTTGCTTCCTCGCTGTGTCCCACCTACATTCCCGTCGTACCTGACAGCGGCTGGGTGACAAATATTTGTGGGGTTTGTAATCATGATGAACGATATGGCAAGGAATTGACATAATGTAAGATTTGAACTCACTTGATTGACATGTTATAGCCACAGAGGCTGATCAGGTTTTTGTGCAGTTAATAGTGCTCTGATTTAGACTTGGGCTGGGTGATCTGTACCACAATATAGATCTTTTATATCAGTCAATATTGATAATTATGGATATTTTTTATGAAAAGGAAAAACCAGGCGTAAAATATCAAATATAACCGTCCTCTAATCCCCTCAGCTATTCATTCTTTTTTTTTTTCCATTTATTTATTTATTTCAGGCAATGACAAAGACGTACAAGTTGACAAAACATAATAATATAAATTAATATAGTGCATTATTGTCCAGTTTTGCCTGAAAGGGAGTGGGAAGAAGATAAGTTATTTAATCCCACCCCCAGTTCTCCATTCAGTGATTATTCACATGAGTTTCACTCTCACTTTGTTCAAGGATTATAATACAGATGTTGTATCATAGTGGCATTACCACAGGTAACAATAATTATTACACTGTAACAATCATTTGTATCAAAAATGTAGGAATAATGAATATACCAACAATGGTAATAGATATCATAGCAATAATGGTAATAGACAACATAGCAATAGTGGTAAGGAAACAATGAGCACATGTTAACACTTTGAGACAGAGTATAGCAGCAGGTCAAATTAAAGACCCTCATCTCTATATTTGAACCAGACCCCATGTTTGTATAATAGTTTAAATCGATTAATAGTTTGGCATTGCTTGTGTTGTAAGTCCAGTTTGTTCCATAGTTTTACTCCGCATACAGACACACAAAAACGTTTACGAGTGGTTTGAGCTCTCGGCAATAAGAAATATCCAAAGCCTCTCAAGTTATGAGCTTGCACTCGTCTTATAAAAAACGTTGTAGATTAGGTGGCAATAATTTGTTAAAAGCTTTATATAAGATTATTAATGTATTATATTTAACAAGGTCATCAAATTTGAGCAACTTTGATTGCATAAACAGATTATGAGTATGTTCTAAATAACCAACGTTGTGAATGATCCGCACTGCTCTTTTCTGTAATATGATCAGAGGATGAATTGTGTTTTGGTAAGTATTCCCCCATACTTCAACACAGTATGTAAGGTAGGGCAGTACCAAGGTGCAGTATAGAGTACGGAGTGCATTTTCATTGAGGTATAGTTTTGCTTTGTTTATAATTGAGAGGCTTTTGGAGATTTTTGTTTTAATGTGTCTGACATGAGGTTTCCATGATAGTTTACTATCAATTATTACTCCCAAAAATGTATTCTCATTTACGATTTCAATTTGGGTACCATCAATACTTATTTTCTGTTCAGACGTTATGTTGCGATTTCCAAACATTACTATCTTAGTTTTATTTATATTCAAAGATAATTTATTTGTGTCCATCCATTTTTTTACTATGTTTAGTTCTGTATTTACTGTATTTATGAGCTCATTATAGTCATGACTACTGTAGAATACATTTGTGTCGTCTGCAAAAAGTATACATTTCAGTATTTTGGATGTATTAAACATATCATTAATATATACATTAAACAGTTTTGGCCCCAACACGGACCCTTGGGGGACACCACAAGCAATGCCAAGAGTGTCAGATAAAAATTTACCCATTTTAACAAACTGTACCCTCCCTGTTAAATAACTTTTTAACCAGTCACCAGCCAGCCCCCTAATTCCATATCTTCCCATTTTATCTAGTAGAATTGAATGATTAATGGTATCAAATGCTTTCTTTAGGTCAATAAAAATACCAGCATATCTTTTATGCTCCAGTGCATTAGTAATTTCCTCAATAGCTTCAGTTATTGCCATTGAAGTTGTTCTTTTGGACCTAAAGCCATACTGACCGTCATTGATTATATGATGCTTCTCAAGAAAAGATTCAAGTCGAGAGTTAAATAGTTTCTCTAAGATTTTTGAGAACTGAGGCAAAAGAGAGATTGGTCTGTAATTGGTGAAAGCGTGTTTGCTGTCACTTTTGAAAAGCGGAGTTACTTTAGCGATTTTCATTTGACTTGGAAAGCAGCCAGTCTGGAATGATAAATTACATATATAAGTTAATGGTTTTACAATATTCAGGACAACCTTTTGAACCAATATCATGTTGATATCATGGCAGTCAGTGGAGCACTTACTTTTACACTTCCGCACAATGTTTGTCACTTCCTGCTCATTTGTAACTGAGAGGAAGAATGACGAAGAATTCTGTTCAATAGTTGATTTTGTAACTCCATTGTCTGCCAATTTAGGACCAACATTTACAAAAAAACTATTGAACTTGTTTACATTACTCATATTATAATCTTCACCGTTTTCATTAATAAAGTAATCAGGATATGTCAACTTGGAATATCCTTGTTTTATTAGACTATTCAAAACATCCCAAGTTCCTTTTATATTATTTTTGTTTTCATATCGTTTTTTTTTTAATAATATAACCGTTTGCTTGTTCTTATAATATCAGTTAATTTATTTTTGTACTTCTTGTATCGTTGTTCGACTTCTTTTGTTTTTATTTTGATGAAAAGTTTGTAGAGATTGATTTTCTTTTTACAGGCATTAATTATCCCTTTTGTGATTCAAGGGCTATTTTTATTTTTTCCTTTTATAAAATGTTCTTTTACGGGGCAATGTTTATTATGCAGGGAAGTAAAGATGTCTAAAAAATTACAATAAGCACTGTCCACATTAGGTTCTCTGTATACTGAAGTCCAATCCTGAACTGCTAAACTATTGTTTAGGGCACAGATTGTTTCCTCAGTTGTTATTCATTTAGAGATTTTGCCATAGTATCTTTGGTTTTCTTGAGATGACAGTCATATAAAGTAAAAACAGGTAAATGGTCAGTGATATCACATATAAATAGGCCACTGGTGACTTGATTTCCCATAATGTTTGTAAAAATGTTGTCAATGATTGTGGCACTATGTGTTGTTATTCTGCTTGGTTTGGTTATGGTTGGATATAGAGACAAGCTGTACATTGTGTCAATGAAGTCATCAACATGTTTTTGCTTGGTTGAGTTTAACAAATCAATGTTAAAATCACCACAGATAAATATGGTTTTTTGGTTCACAGAGGAAAATAGTTTACCCATCCACTCATTGAAAGTTTCTATGCTTGAACCAGGTGCCCGGTATACACAGCTCATGAAGATATTTGTCTTTTTGTCATTTAGGATTTCCACTGTTAAACATTCAAATATACCATCGACTGCTATGGTCATGTTTGTTAAAACTTTAAATGTAACAGATTTATGAATGTACAATGCGACCCCTCCTCCTATTTTATTGATTCTGTTTATGTATGTTAATTCATAGTCATTCAGACCAAAATCAATACCTTTATCACTGTTGAACCAGGTTTCAGTGATTGCAACAATGGTAAATGGATGACTAAATCCTTTCAAGTAATCCTTGATAGCCTCAAAATTAGTGTACATGCTTCGACTATTGAAATGTATTATAGATAGACTATCTTCTGATTTTACACTGTTTTTATATTGTTCGCGGGTAAAATAATTACAGTTTTTAACAATCGCAGAGAAAAAATTATTATCAGGGTCTATGTCCATATCAGTCTCTGTTGTGGTGTGCTCTTGATACTCACACATGTCCAGTTATTTTTGTTGATGTTGGAGGATCTTCTGTAACATGTCCATATTAATACTTGGTGTGGTCTGTGTTCTTGGTGTGGGTAGCATTGAGATGATGTAAAAGTCACAAGCTACATTGATACCAAGTACTGCATCAATGTCAATACTTATCAAGATCTTCTATTTTCCTTATCACCAAGACTTTTGCTTCCTCCGGCGTCCCATTTAGTTTGATGAAGATCTTACAGTTCGTTACCCAGGTTTGTTGAATCTTGCTTTGCCTTTTAAGTTGTCGTGCGACCCTTGCGATGTCAGCATTTTTCTTGGTCAAGTGTTCATTGATGAAAACATCTGTTCCTTTGAGTTTGCGTCCTTGCCTTAATAGTGCGATCTTCTTCTTTCTGTTTGCGAATCTCATGATGACAGCGGGTGGTCTCTGGTTCCTCATGGGCAGTGGGTGACAAGCCTCGATGTGCTCCAGGTCCATCTCTATCCCCCTGCTTTGGAGATAGGAGGCCACCTGCTGCTCCACCGACTGTGCCTCCTGCACGCTGGGCTGTCCGCTGTCCGCGGCCACCGCACGCGCGTAATTGCGTGGCTTGATCTTGATCCCGGTGATGACCACATCATTCATGCGGGAATATTGCTCCAGCTCGTCCACTCGCTGCTCCAGGTCCACAATGCGCCGATCTTTTTCCACGTTCTGGAGGCGTAATTGTTTCACCTCCTCCAGTAGACCCAAAAGCTGCTCCTGGTGCTCCCTCACCGCAGTCACATCACCACACAGGGAAAGGAGTGTGAGCCTCATCTCCTCGAACTCCTCCGATGTGGGGCTTTTCCTCGGTGCAGGCATCACGGTCTATCTGCCGACGCATCCAGCAACAGAAGGAAAAATCCACCTCCGTATCTCAGGCCGGTAATGCTAGCCGGCTCCGGTGTGCTAGCTCGCAGCACCGATCGACACAAGCTACAAAGTGTCACGGCACAGTGACACAGCGAAGCCAAAAAAGCACAAAAGTACAAAAAGTTGTACTAGCTTTGCACAAGGCGATTGCCAAACTCAACAGCCCCACTTCGAAAACAGCCAAACGCGTGCGAACTATCAAGGCAGAAAGGAAAGAAAATGTCAACACAAGCATAGAAAACAATAAAACCATATGAACAAAATTCAAAAATCACATTAAAATGAAGGTGCGACAATAAGAAATATGTAAAAAAAAACCTGTAAAATAATAGAACTAATTTCTGACGGTTTAGTGCCAGGAATTTACAGCGGTGCTCTAAAGGGTAAGCACAACTAAGGTGGTTTGGTATTACTGGTCTTGATGGGGATGAATACCTTGCATCATTTATAGACCAAATTGGTTGGACTACGGTCTGTTTGAAAAAAACAAAAAAAACTGCCATACTCGCATTTCCATTGCAGTTTTTCGCAAAATAAAAGCGATACTTCTAAAATTTCGCCTATGTACACGTGCGACTTGTGGGTGTTTCCATTAAAGGGTGTTTTGAATCATGAACCGTAACTCTGATAAAATCTCACCCCACGAGACTCCACTTTGAGGAAGATACTGCAGCTGGTGCTGTGATGTCACTAGATGACCAAGGTGATCGCTCAAAGGCAACGTCCTTACGGCCGCCTCCACATTGTTAATCAGCGTGGGTCACTCCGAGCCTGCGGAACAGCCTAAATTGCCGGCAGGCCGACAGATTTGAAGCGAGACAAGATCAAGTCTGCCCTAGTTGTCCTGCGTGTTTATGTGACCAGCTGTAAATGTAGAAAAAAGTGTTTCCATCATGCTTTTGCCAAACACTTCATTATGGAAACGTCTCAAAAAGCACCTCATGAGAGAACAAAAATGTTTTAGCAATATTTGAGCTTTTTTCGAAATATGGCCGTTTCCGTTACCAGTTTCTTGTTGCAATATTTAGGTTATTTAGGCACATTTCAAGGGGTAATGGAAACGCAGCTACTGTCCAGGTGAGTTTTCCTCTTTTATCCACAATTTCTTCATTTTCACTTTCTCTTCTCACTCCATGCAAAGAAACAACCACCAGACAACAAGATGGCGCAACCAAAAATGATAGTTGATACTGTTACCTGATTGGCTGTGAGCGTGTCCCTCCCACTGATCAGTGATCACTTCCTGCGTTACCAGAGAGCGACTGCCTTTGTTCATGCTACCAACCTTGATTTGCAAATTCCGCTTTCTTGCAACAAAGAAAACAAAAAAATGAACAAACCTTATATTGAACGCATTTTTATTGACATGGATTACGTGTCTATCGCGATATATATTAATATGCCTTTTTGCCCAGCCCTAATACCAAGTAAATGTCTCAGTTTATGTCTCTGCTTTAAAGGACAGCTTACACTTATATATATATATATATATATATATACACTACCGTTCAAAAGTTTGGGGTCACATTAAAATGTCCTTATTTTTGAAGGAAAAGCACTGTATTTTTCAATGAAGATAACTTTAAACTAGTCTTAACTTTAAAGAAATACACTCTATACATTGCTAATGTGGTAAATGACTATTCTAGCTGCAAATGTCTGGTTTTTGGTGCAATATCTACATAGGTGTATAGAGGCCCATTTCCAGCAACTATCACTCCAGTGTTCTAATGGTACAATGTGTTTGCTCATTGGCTCAGAAGGCTAATTGATGATTAGAAAACCCTTGTGCAATCATGTTGACACATCTCAAAACAGTTTAGCTCGTTACAGAAGCTACAAAACTGACCTTCCTTTGAGCAGATTGAGTTTCTGGAGCATCACATTTGTGGGGTCAATTAAACGCTCAAAATGGCCAGAAAAAGAGAACTTTCATCTGAAACTCGACAGTCTATTCTTGTTCTTAGAAATGAAGGCTATTCCACAAAATTGTTTGGGTGACCTCAAACTTTTGAACGCGATTCTCTTTTTTTTTTAAATCGATTTTATTTTTTTAAATTTTTATTTATTTTTTTATTTTTAATTAATCAATCCAACAAAACAATATACAGCAATACCATAACAATGCAATCCAATTCCAAAACCAAACACGACCCAGCAACACTCAGAACTGCAATAAACAGAGCAATTGAGAGGAGACACAAACACGACACAGAACAAACCAAAAGTAGTGAAACAAAAATTAATATTATCAACAACAGTATCAATATTAGTTACAATTTCAACATAGCAGTGATTAAAAATCCCTCTTTGACATTATCATTAGACATTTATAAAAATAAAAAATAAAAAAACAACAATAGTGTCACAGTAAGCATCTCATAAGCTTGACAACACACTGTGTCCAATATTTTCACAAAAATTAAATAAGCCATATTTTTGGTTCATTTAATAGTTAAAACAAATTTACATTATTGCAATCATTTGATAAAACATTGTCCTTTACAATTATTAGGGATGATGTTTGATAAGAAATTCTCGAGTTCGAGCCCATTATCGAATCCTCTTATCGAACCGATTCCTTATCGATTCTCTTATCGATTCCAGATAGGTTGTTGTATATGGAAAAAAACACACTATTTGGTTTAACAAAAGCTCACTTTTATTTTAGAAGAAAATAAATAAATAAAATAAATAAATACATATTGACTGTTACCCCCCTAAAAAAAATAAAAAATATTGACTGTTACCCAAAGTATATTAAGTGGGACTTTTCAGAAAAACAAATAAATACAGTAACACAAAAACAACCTGTCTCTGTGATCACTATAGGTGTATAAATAATAATATAGTGTTAAATAAAATCGGTCCCTTGGGCACAAAACTGAAAATAATACAGCTCTCCAAAAAGTGCACTTCTGCTGCTATTGGAACATAATAACTACACACACTATGACACTAAGAACACCACAGTCATCAATCAACAATTCTTCTTCCCCTACATGAGAGCGAAGCCTGGCAATAATTGCATATTGCTTGTTCTGCCCTCACTATACGTGTTGAGGTTATACAGCTTGGCAGACAGCTAACAAACAATCAAAAACGTCTAATAAAGTTCCAAAGCAGATTAATCCATTCAGGCTCTTTATTGTTGTTGATCTTGCGTTGTCTTTTCCTATCTTTACTTATGTCTTGCAATGGACTGTTATTTATTTATTTTTTTAAACTGAAATACACACAATGACAAATGTATAAGCTATGTGATTCAATTAACATACTGAAATGTAATACACAATATGTAAATATTAGCTTCACACAAATATACAGTACTATCATCAAACAAATACTTCTGAGTGTTGAAACTATTTCGATGGTGGAAATACACGACTGGCAGCCATTTTAAGTCCTCAAAACATCCATTGAAACAGTGCACAAAAATCGTTTTTCAATAAATATCTTACTATCAAATTAAAACACTTTCCACCTTAATATTGAGTTATATAAACAAGTTAAACAGTTTACTTACATACTTATCTTTTCCAAGACTTGTAGGAGCTAACACAACTTGTCTACTTCTCAATTGTCTCATGAACTGAACTGACTCGTCAACCCGGAAGTGCCCAAACTAATGACACGTAGTATTTTCATATCGCCACAAGGTGTCAGTAAAAGTCTACAATTAAATGGGCATAACATTGCGTCCCACAGGGCAATTCCTGTGGGAAGGGATTCGTTTTTAGGGATTCGAATAAAGAACCAACTCTTTTTCTTTACTATAGTGGTCTCGATAACGGGTACCGGTTCTTAAAAAGGGATTCGAGTCCCAGGATTCTGTTCTTTTCTTATCGAAAAACCGGGAAAACCGGTTTCGAGCATCAGTCTTAACAATTATAAAAGCTTTTCACAAAAATCTACTACTCTGCTTGCATGTCAGCAGACTGGGGTAGATCCTGCTGAAATCCTATGTATTGAATGAATAGGGAATCGTTCTGAATCGGGAAAATATCGTTTTTGAATCGAGAATCGTGTTGAATTGAAAAAAAAATCGATTTTGAATCCAATCGTGACCCCCAAATCGATATTGAATTGAATTGTGGGACACCCAAAGATTCACAGCCCAAGAATCGATATTGAATCGAATTGTGGGACACCCAAAGATTCACAGCCCTAATATATATATATATATATATATATATATATATATATATATATATATATATATATATATATATATATATATATATATATATTTATATATATATATATATATATATATACATATATATATATATATATATATATATATATATATATATATATATATATATACATATATATATATATATATATATATATATATATATATATATATATATATATATATACATATATATATATATATATATATATATATATATATATATATACATATATATATATATATATATATATACATATATATATATATACATATATATATATATATATATATATATATATATATATATATATATATATATATATACATATATATACATATACATTAAATATATATATATATATATATATATATATATATATATATATATATATATATATATATATATATATATATATATATATATATATATATATATATATATATATATATATATATATATTTTTTTTTTTTTTGTTCTGTCCAGCCACTCAGGCAAATCATATTGTTGATATAGATGATCTATATTTGCTGTACAGATTTACTTTACAAAATAAAAGTTTGGGATACTTCTATTGTTGTCTCACTTGTGTTTGACTTTATTAAATGGATTTATATTATTATTTGGTGCAGCCGGGCCGGAGCAGGAGGGGATAGAAAGAAGAAAAAAAGGAAGAAAGAGGGGAAAATTGTGGGGACAAGAGGGGAATAAGACAGAGAGACAACAACAACAACAGAACAGCATCAGCAAATATGATATGTACAAATATGATAGTAAAAGTGATAGCAAAGAAGCAATTAGTGAAGTAAATATTAATAACACAGAAATGACAATGAACAATATTATACTACAAATGGATCAATACAAATACCAATAGAAATAGTATTATTGATAATGAATAATAACAATAATTACTTCTATTATCAACAATACAATTGTTTCAAATGCAACAATACATATATGTAATGATAACTTGAAAAACCAAAGAAAGCAGATAAATGGAGGGGAAGAAAGAGAAGTGAACTGTATTAGCTTTGTAGATTGTTATAGTAACAATAGGTTACCTGCTCTGTGGCCTTGTGGTTAGAGTGTCTGCCCTGAGATCGGTAGGTTGTGAGTTCAAACCCCAGCCGAGACATTCCAAAGACTATAAAAATGGGACCCATTGCCTCCCTGCTTGGCACTCAGCATCAAGGGTTGGAATTGGGGGTTAAATCACCAAAATGATTCCCGAGCGCGGCCACCGCTGCTGCTCACTGCTCCCCTCACCTCCAAGGGGGTGGAACAAGGGGATGGGTCAAATGCAGAGGTTAATTTCACCACACGTAGTGTGTGTGTGACTATCAGTGGTACTTTAACTTTAACTTTAAGCTTTGTCAGTGTGCCGTGTGTTACCCAGTTTCCCCTCGGGCAAAAACGTTAATATGTTTGATGAAACGTGCGTATATGTATGTATATCAGAGATGCGCAGTTTGCGGACACACCCGCGGTGTCCGCGGATTATCCGCGGGTCGGGCGGATGTATGACGAAAAAAATAGATTTTAAATAGATTCGGGCGGGTGGCGGTTGAACCAATTCGGAAATATATATACATAGTTAAATGTATAAAGATAATCCTTCCTATACGTCCCAGCAACAAGTGCCGCAAGTGAGCGCTCCTTCAGCGCAGCAGGGCGCATTTTAGAGGCCAGGCGCTCTCGCCTGAATCCTGGCACTGTAGATGCCATTTTATTCCTGCATAGTGCTAACAAAAAAAAAAGTAAGTAGACATATGGTTGGATATGTTAGACGAATTAGTCTACGTTACCTAGGCTATACCAAATAAGCCCATGTCTAACCTATATTGAGTTCGGTCAGCTGAATAAATTTGATGGTTACGTGTTTTTTGGGCGCACTACAATGCAAAGGAATTAAGGCAATTGCGTTGTTTATTGTGTTTTTTTTCTATTAGAGATATACTACTGTGTGTTAATTATTTGGCCTCGCTTTCAAGTGAAGCGCATCTCCGATTGGCAACAATGTAAGTCTATTTAGCCTGCTTTGTTTGTCGCGACCGTCTATTTTCATTATAATTCAATTAGTATTATTTATTTAATTTATTTTTGTTTAAATAGGGATGACATACATATGTCATTGTATAATTTAAGTTTGTGCCCGTGATTGACAGCCTAAGGCTTATGAGGCACATTTTTTATTTATTTTTTTATTTCAACTTAAAAACGTATGAGCCTATGCCTATGCCTACAACATAGGCTATGTGTTCATCTTTATTTTCCTGCCTGTCGTTGACAATGGAGATTGTCTGATATTTTGTCATGGCTGCAGATCAATCAATAAAGGTTAATCTTTGTTGCGAAATTGTTCACTGTTTCACTGTGCACCCCGCCCTTGTCCCTATTTGAGCATTATAACGTTAACAAGTTAAGATTCATTGAAATAAATTCAGAACATTTTTTTTACCTAACGAAAATATAGGCCAAGGCTTTCTAAAACATTTTTTAACTTCTTAAAAGCATTGTTCTGCTTGCTGCAACTGCGCACACAATGTGTGAGGAACGCACTCCTGATCTGAGGGCATTGGCAACAATAGTCAACACTTTCTTAATGTAAATGACAACAATATTATAATAATGATAAATAATATGATCACACATTAATATCTCTTAGCCTCTAATGCGTGGCCAAGAGATATTAAAGTGTGGCACGCATTGAATGTCTCTGCTGCATTGAATCAGTCTCCCTTCTTTAACCTCACTAATGCCTTGCATCGTCTATATAAGATATATAACAACGGACCGGTGGCGGGTGGGTGTGGTTTTGATAAAATGTTGGTTCGGGTGAATGGCGGGTGGATGACGACTTTTGTGATGCGGTTGCGGATGAAATGATTGCCTATCCGCGCATCTCTAATGTATATGTACTTGTATATGTACAGAATGTGTATATGTATGTTTGTACAGTGAATGTATGTGTTTATGTATGTTTCATACATGCCAACCCTCCCGGTTTTACCGGGAGACTCCCGGTATTCAGCGCCTCTCCCAATAACCTCCCGGCAGAAATGTTCTCCCGACAAACTCCCAGTATTCAGCCGGAGCTGGAGGCCACGCCCCCTCCAGCTCAATGCGGACCTGAGTGGGGACAGCCTGTTCTCACGTCCTCTTTCCCACAATATAAACAGCTTGCCTGCCCAATGACGTCATAACATCTACGGCTTTTAGAGAGTAGAGTGCACAACTGCACACACAACAAGGAGACGAAGCAGAAGAACGAGGAAGTTACAGACATGGCGACGCCGTCGACGAGCAAGATGAAGAAATACGCTTGCAAGTTCCAAAACGAATGGAAACAAGAATTTCAGTTCATCCAGGACAGTTAGAAGGGGAAGGGGTATGTAATTATGTTGCCTGTACATTTTGTAGAACAGACTTCTCCATTGAACACGGTGGCCGAAATGATATACTCAGTCATGAACGGAGAAGTTAAACAGGACAATACTGCCATCTACTGGATAGCCTCCGGCACACTGAAATTCAAGTATTTATTTTATTTATATGTATAATAAAATATATATATATATATATATATATATATATATATATATATATATATATATATATATATATATATATATATATATATATATATATATATATATATATATATATATATATATATATATATATATATATATAGCTAGAATTCACTGAAAGTCAAGTATTTCATACATATATTAGGCTGACCATATTCTGAAATCCCAAAAGAGGACACATATATGCGTGCCAAGGCGGGCAGCACGCCAAGGCCGGGACTAGGTGAAAATTTGCCAATGATACTCGAACTTGATTTATAAATAATATATTTTTTTAAATAAAGCATTTTTTCTCCTCTGTTGACAGCAGTGTTGGCGCTAGGAATTTTCAAAATGGGGTCCCACAGTAAATTTTTGGGGTCCCACTTTTTTGTAAGCGTTTTGAAAACAAATGACAAAAGTATGCATTATCCTGTTAGATCTCACATTCTATATTTCTTTGGAATAAGGTTGTCATAAACGTTACTTAATTAATTAAAAAATATAATACAAAAGAAAACAAATGTGTATACATATGTAAATGTATTCAGTTATAAACATTCATTCACTTTCTTCTACATCACAACTTCGGATCTATTCCTCATTTCAAAATGTTTTTTTTTTTTTATGTTGTTTTGTTTGTTTGTTTGTTTTCTGCCCTTTTTTGTCAAACAAAACTATGTTTTTTATGGCAAACACACAAAATATGCAAAATCTTCCACCAAAAATATTTTTCTAAGTGGAATATTTGATGTGAAGTAATCGAAACCTTTGATAGGTCAATAATTCATAATAACATTGATTTTGATTCAATATTATGTTTTGAGCAATGACCGTTTGAAAGAAAGAAAAAACAGGTTTGTTTTATTAGTCAACATTGCAACTTTTTCTAAATTACATTTCACCTTTAAGCTTTTTTATTTCACTTTTGTTATGTTTTTGTTTATTTCAATAGTATTTTTAGAATGTGCCGTGGGCCTTTAAAACATTAGCTGTGGGCCACAAATGGTAAAAAAAACTAAAAAAAACATTTATAATCTGCATCCTTTCTGATTTCAATGTGTTAAAAAGACACAAAAAGTGCGTTAACGCCAACACTGGTTGACAGTATAACAAAATAAGTCACACTTATATTCTGTAACATTCACAGTTTTGGAAAAAAAAGTGCAGAGGTAGAAATATTGAAAATAACCTCTTGTATATAATGTAAACATAAATAATGCCTCAAAACAAGTTCATTAAATTTAAACAAAAAACAGCAGACGAGCTCTCACCCTGCACAGCTGTTTTGTGCTTTGTAGTGTCGATATGGGCTTGTAGATCGTTGGCCCCTTTATTTGCCACAGATACATACGTTGCTGCTTTGCACACAGTGCATTCTGCTTTCCATGTGTCACGGCCAGGACGAAAACACAAATACTTTTCCCGCAAATTATCCGTGAAGTTGCATTTACATTTCGGCATTTCTTGTTCTCATGTCTCTCTCCACTCACTAGCTCTCTCGCTCTGTGTCTCTGCCCCTCCCTCACAAATGTTGCTACGTGCGCGCACCTTCAGTTTTTTTTTTAACCCCTTCTTAACTTAACCCTGGACGTACATTGAAAATACACGCAACCCTAATTCAAAATGCCGGACATTTGAGGCATTTAAGAAACCCCGCCCGGACACCCCCGCAAAAGAGGACATGGCCGGGGAAAAGAGGACGTATGGTCAGCCTAACATATATATATATATATATATATATATATATATATATATATATATATATATATATATATATATATATATATATATATGAAATACTTGAGTTGGTGAATTCTACCTGTAAATATACTACTCCCCTATTAACCACGCCCCCAACCACCGCCCCACCCCCGACCACGCCTCCCCACCCCCCACCCCCGAGCACGCCCCCCACCCCCCACCTCCCGGTATCACAGTGAATGTATACGTACAGTATACATACTGTATGTATGTTTGTACAGTGAATGTATATGTACAGTATGCGTATATGTATGTTTCTACACAACAATACAATAAGTTACAGGTGAAGGTATTATATCTTGATAAAGTATAATCATATATATTTGTTCAGGATGAGAAATAAAAAACGCAAAATAAAATTCTAAGACACAAAAAATAAAATCAAGTTTAAAAATAAATAAAAAATGGTAAAATGGATTATACTTGTATAGCGCTTTTATACCTTCAAGGTACTCAAACCCATCAGGAGCAAGGGTGAAGTGTCTTGCTCAAGGACACAACGGACGTGACTAGGATGGCGGAATCCGGGGATCGAACCAGGAACCCTCAGGTTTCTGGCACGGTCGCTCTACCAATCGAGCCACAGTAAAAAGCATGTTGAAAACATATTTTTGGCTTGAATTAGGTCGTATATTAATTTTTTAGTCTTATAAATAGGCAAAGGCCAGGGCAGATTTAGCCATAAAGTAAGGCCATTTGTCTACTGATTAGACAAATTTGAGGATATCTGGATTACATTTATGCGAGCAGGTCTTCCAAAGCATATTGACCAAAACAATAACGGGGCTGATTGTGGGAGGAAAAAAAGCAAAATTATAACATATTAAAATGGAACTTGAAAGCAAAGTTATTTTTTCCCAATAACTACTAACAACATTTTGGCTTAAAACTGGGGTTTGTGCAGAAGGAAGCAATACTTTTCCCGCCTCAATGATTCATAGGAAAATCATTAATTTATCAGATGTGTCTTGCACTTAAGGGTGCCTGTATATGTAAGACTTGATCTATACTGTATTTCTGTCTGCCTCCCAGTCGACCTTTCATTGCAAAAAAGAAGGACATGCATAGAAAGTGCTTCTTGCCTTCTCATAGGCCTTAAAGGAAAACTGCACTTTTTTAAAATTCTGTCCATCAGCCACAATTCTTAGGTCGACAAGAAGACACGTCTTTCATTTTTCTGTGCTTTCAAAACAGTAAAAACCTGCTAGCACACAGCGGCTAACAATGCAGGTCATGGAGATTCACCTATTTTGGCAATAAATCACTCTAAAAAACATATCTACCTCTCCTCTCTTCACTATATCAATAAGGCAATAACTGAATATGGCTGTTAAGTTCATTGGGAAGAATATGAAATACTACCTCTTAATAAACATTGCAAGTTAAGAACTCCAAGAAGCAGAAATCATATATAGGAATGCATATTACACCAGATCTTTATAATTTACTTCAAATTTATCAACAATATTTGGCAACATCAGATCAAAATGATCTTTCCCTTTTTAGTTCCATTGACACCAATGATGGTGATGAAAACCAATGTCAAACACAAGATCTATAATCTTAAACATTTAAATAAATAAATACATGATAAATGGGTTATACTTGTATAGCGCTTTTCTACCTTCAAGGTACTGAAAGCGCTTTGACAGTATTTCCACATTCACCCATTCACACACACATTCACACACTGATGGCGGGAGCTGCCATGCAAGGCGCTAACCAGCAGCCATCAGGAGCAAGGGTGAAGTGTCTTGCCCAAGGACACAACGGACGTGACTAGGATGGTAGAAGGTGGGGATTGAACCCCAGTAACCAGCAACCATGCGATTGCTGGCACGGCCACTCTACCAACTTCTAAAAAATAAGATAGAATCCAAATTTGAACGCTGGTCACGTTTCCAAATACCACTTTGAGGTCGGGTGAACATGGTAAAATGAGTATACTGCTAGCAGTTAATTATACATTGAAAATGATACCTGTCCTAATTAATAAAAGTTGGTTTAAGAAAATACATACGATGATATCACATTTTATATGGTGTGTAAAGAAGGCCAGATGTTCATATTTAAGATTGTCTAGTACACAAGATAAGGGAGGACTCCAATTACAATTTACATTATTATATCTCTTTTGGCTGTGAGCAAGCAAGCCACTTATTCCATTATTCTGCAGATAAGAACTGGATCAACATAGAAAACAAATCTGTTAATGAATTTGCACATTGATTTGGGGAGTCCACATTACATTAAAAATACCTAATGAATTGAGGCAGAGCCCAAAAGAAGCCACTTTAAGCATTCTAAAACTGTGTTTAAAACCCAACAACATCTGTGAATCAACCACTTTGCTCCAATCATAATATCATTAATAAAAATGTGGTCAAATGGACCACATGAAAAGACAGAGGTATTACTAAACCTCATCATATTATTCATGTAAACTTATTTAAACCGTTCACAAATGTAGAGTTTAAAAAAACATTGGGGTTTTTTTAAGAAATACTGATGCCTGTGCGTCACATCTTGTATCATTTTTCTGCATCATTGCAACACAATGAGAAATATTTAAAAACACTATGTTTGCTTGTTTTAAAGCCCACTGGGAGAAAATGTAACGTTCATCAGGAAATGATCGGAAAGTCTCATTATGAGCAAGATTACAAACTCCCCACACTGACGTAACAAAAGTAGGCCTTCTAACAACTTTAGGCCCAAATATGAAGTTGTCAGTCAAAACATTGCACGCATGTTTCTCCCCAGTGCAGTTCCTTCTGTAAATATTCTGTTTGGGGTTTTCTATTTGCCAACACATACGAGAAATAGAAAGACACTGAAGAGAGCTCTTTTATGGGGAATTTTGCCTATGTGAGACAAGAACACACGTTTTCCTTTTTTTCATTCTAATTAGTACAATACGACAGGCGGCTAACAATGAAGCTAATCTTTTGCGCTCATAAAGCCCTCTAAAAGAACATCGAAAAACGCCAACATTGTTATTATCATAAGCCAGGGATGTCAAACTCATTTTCATTGAGGGCCACATCGCAGAAGGCCAAATGTAACAATGAATATGTATGATTTTCAGTGTAAAATCCCCTAATTATATTATTACACAATTGCTTATGCATTTGTTTATATATATATATATTTATTTTTTTTGCCAAAATGTGATGGATAACTTGCTTTGAAATTATAAGCAGATATTTTGGTTTTTAATTTTATTTGGAAAATTTTGGGGGGAATATATGTTCAAATGTATTTTGCATGATTGATAAAGAATTACATTTTATGCAATACAGGTCTGCATTGACATTCAATTTAGACCTGGGGAGGGCGAGAAAGACACGAATCGACGCTCGATTGAGGCACCTTTCTTTTTTTTTTTTTTTAGGATTGAGGATTATGGTTATTCTTCATCTTCAGCATCCCAGTGAGAGCAGACATTGTACACTAAGTGATTGATTTAATATATTCATAGTTTATATTACTTGTCTAGCAACTAACCATAGTGCTACTTTCTGTTTATCACTCAACTTCTAGAACTTGCAGCTCATCTTCCTTACATTCAGGCTCAAAAATATACGTTTCTGGATCATCATTTGCCCCAAAGTAGTCGTCGTCTCTTGCGAAGTCTGTCACCATTAGTAGTAGTAGTAGTTGTTGTTATTGAAAGGAAAAGCGAACTTTGCTGTATTTTTAAAACAAACAAAAGACATAAATATTACATGTTTTATGAAAGTGCTTTACATTACATATAAACGTGTATATAAAACATTGATTGATGTTTTTAGCGCTTTATACCCAGAATACAGCGACTTTCCTTGTTAGCTGACTTTTGCTAGCGTTTATTTACGAGTTAAGAATGCATAAAAAAAACAAAATCGTGTGTGCTTGTTGCACATAAGGATTGTGAATGATACAAAAATGCAGTTCCCCTTTAAGCACATGCCAACTCCTCTAAATAAAAACCACAATAATGTCCCAGCAGATCGGCTTTGACCCAAACCAGAAAAACGCTTGTCCAAATTTGGTAGCGCTGGCCTTGGTGGTCCTTCAGGGCTTTGTGTATTTCATCTTCTCCGGAGGCTTTAAAGTCTGTATTGCACCTGTCACGTACCGCCAAGAAAAAAGCCCTAACAACGTTGAAGAAAACAATACAGCGACGATGTGTCCCTCTCCTAACTCCCTTTAAGGCCTGGGGGGACTCCCGTTGCTTTTTGCCGTGTTTACGTTCCTCCACCTCTAGATCCAGCATCTGCGCTTGTTAAGCGGCTTCCTCGAGCGCTGTGCACTTCCAGGAACTGGAAGGATTGTACAGACCCTCAAAAACATCAACAGGTCTGACGTCTGTACACAAGTGTCACCGTGCGAGAGAAAGCGCTGATGCTGGGAAGAAGAAAACATGCTTTTGATTGCCATGTTTACCAATGGGTGTAAGCCAAGGTGTGCGTGGAAACAACAATAAATCAAGATTAATACACAAAGAGCTAGCAGAGCATTAAACATGGACTAACTCAAAAAAATTAGGGATAGTATTGTTGACATTTGACCAATACTAGTACCAAAGGATGTCTGCAGTAGAACACACTCAAGGCTACTATACTGGGTGTTATTTGTTTTTGTGTATTTGGGATCCATAAGTACAGAAAAAATGTAAATTCAAACCATGGAGGCATTGAGGAGGCATTTCTAAAACAATTTTGTGTTCCAAACGAGCGGTTTAAAAATCGGCATCGACTTGTGACATTTACCAACTTGTTACTTCAGCTGATATCTCCACACATATGGTATGTCAGACGTAGCCTTTTCTTGGTTTAACTCCTATCTTACTGACAGGATGCAGTGCGTCTCCCATAACAATGTAACCTTGGAGTATGTTAAGGTAATGTGCAGAGTTCCACAGGGTTCGATTCCTGGCCCTGCACTCTTCAGCATCTACATGCTGCCTATAGGTGACATCATACGCACATTAGCTTTCACTGTTATGCTGATGACACCCAACTTTACACGCCCCTAAACCTGACCAACACGCCGGATTGTAGTCAGCTGGAGGCGTGTCTGAATAAAATTAAACAATGGATGTCCACTAACTTTTTAAAACAGCCTTCTTTCATCTCCGTAATATCGCTAAAATCTGTTCCATTTTGTCCACCAGCGACGCTGAGATCATTATTCATGCGTTCGTTACGTCTCGTCTCGATTACTGTAACGTATTATTTTCGTGTCTCCCTATGTCTAGTATTAAAAGATTACAGTTGGTACAAAATGCGGCTGCTAGACTTTTGACAAGAACAAGAAAGTTTGATCATATTACGCCTATACTGGCTCACCTGCACTGGCTTCCTGTGCACTTAAGATGCGACTTGAAGGTTTTACTACTTACGTATAAAATACTAAACGGTCCATCTCCATCCTATTTTGCTGATTGTATTGTACCATATGTCCCAGCAAGAAATTTGTGTTCTAAGAACTCCAGCTTATTAGTGATTCCCAGAGCCCAAAAAAAGTCTGCGGGCTGTTGAGCGTTTTATATTCAGGCTCCAGTACTCTGGAATGCCATCCAGTTAGAGATGCTACCTCAGTAGAAGCATTTAAGTCCCATCTTAAAACTCATTTGTATACAATAGCTTTTAAATAGACCCCACTTTTAGACCAGTTTATCTGCCATTTCTTTTCTGCTCTGCCCCCTTCTCCTGCGTGGAGAGGTTATTAGGTGACCACAGATGACGAGCTAGCTGTTCAAATTCGGGATCCGGGGTGGACCACTCATCTGTGCATCAGTCTGTGTTGTCTCTGTGCTGCTGACTTGTCTCCATTCAAGATGATCCCCTGCTGGCCCCACTATGGACTGGACTCTCACAATATTAACTAGATCCTCTCGACATCCATTACACCGGTCGCCCAGGTGCGTGGGGGTCTCCACACCTGCTGTCCCCTCCAAGGTTTCTCATTGTATCCCATTGGGTTGAGTTTTTTCTTGCCCTGATGTGGGATCTGAACAGAGGATGTCGTTGTGGCTTGTGCAGCCCTTTGAGGCAGTTGTGATTAAGGACTACATAAATAAACTTTGATTGATTGATTGACATGTAGGCCCGGGCCGATAACACATTTTGCTTGACCTACAAATTATTGCTGATAAACCATATTATTGCCATTATCTATTTAAGACCAAATTAACCACATAATAATAATGCAATTATACCCTTTCAAATGCAATTAACTTGTATTTATCATATATTTTAACATTCAATTTGAAATGTAAACTTTTAAATACCAAGTTAAATAAAACAAACAAATAATGAAAATATAAATAATTTTGCATTTCAATAAGAAGATGAAACCAAAATCAATGAAATAGGTCTCTGTTAAAGAGAGGGTGGTGGACCCTCAAATATACACAACCAAAACAATAAACAAAAGTAAAGTTATTGTGACCATTATGATCACGATTATCATTATTATCATTGTATTGTCAAATATGCTCAAAAAGTACTAATACACACACTAAAATATGTTAACCAAGTTTTATAACTAAAATTAATCGGCATACTTTCTTGGTAGAGGAAAGAGTCATTGTTCTGGCTTCATAGGAACGATATTATTTGTATTTGTGTTTAAATATGTTTATGCAAATTGTAAAGGGTGATCAGTTGTTTTACTTCCGGTTTATGTGACGTCACGTGAGTTCACTTCCTGTTGAACAGAGTTTGTGTGTGTCTGTCTGTTAAAGCTTTTCATCAATCACTTTGTGCAAACATTCTTTAGACCAGAGGTGGGCAAATTTTTTGACTCAGGGGCCAAATTAAGAGAAAAAAATTTGTCTGGGGGGGGCCAATGTGTATGTGTGTATAAAATATATACCGCATTTCCTTGAATAGTCGCAGGGGCGTTAATTAATTTAAAACCTCCTGTCACTCCTGCGTTTACCGGAAACCGGCGGGATGGCCGTGCATGCGGTAATTATTTTAAAACCTCTTCTCACTCCGGCGTTTACCAAAAGGAATCCATAAAATGTAGGCGTGCGCTTTGAGTGTGATGTAAGCATACCATCATGAAAAGCACATTTAATTAAAAAAACGTTATTATGGTCTTACCTGTACTTATAAATGGAGTCCATTTGCAGCTCCTTCTGACCAAAAGCATCGATAACTTGTTTATAGAAGTCTTCCTTATTTTCTTTCTTCAGTTTTAAAAGTCTCTGTTTCGATGGAGATATTCCTTTAATTATTACATCCTGCTTCGATTGAAAGTCCAGTTTAGAAAACTGTTTTATTTTAGATACCGGTATGTAATCCTCCTTGTTAAAATGAAGAAAAAAAAATCTCTTGCTGCGTGTGTTCACTTCTTCTGCAGTACCGGAAGTCGCAAGAAGGATCACTAGCGTGGCAGCGCCCTCTACCACCAGGAGGCGGGAGTCATTTAATGACTTATACAGTATTTCACACACGCAGCTACGGTATATTAATAAAACATAGCTGCTTACTGTTCTCTTTAGCATATTGTACCGGTATTCAATAGCTTGGACCTTAAATCCTACTGAAAAGCTCTTTATCTTTTTTCCTTTGTGCGATTGTAAACTACTGAAAGCAGCTTCCTCCATTTTGAAAATGAGGACAGATGCGTCACTCGTGAAGTAACGAATTTGACCCGGTGGAAGTTCTAGCCATATGCTAAATATTTTGCGAAACGAGTTCGACCCGGCGAAAATTATAGACATGCGATAATAAAATTAATATTTTGCGAAACGAATTTGATCCAGCTTCAATAATAAACCGGCGATAAGGCCAAGCATGCGTTAATTATTTTGGGAAACGAGTTTGACCCGGCAGTAATTCTAGACGTGCGAATACTATATTCCCTGCGCCAATTCAAGGAAATACGGTATACACATTTAGCTGAAAAAAACCTGCTGTACAGTATGTGTGTTTGGGTCCCTTTTTTTCAGGAACACGAATACCAAAAGTCATAATGTCCGATGGAGTTCTAAAAACGTGATGACAGACCACCTCAAAAAAACAGAATGGAATTTTACAGTTTTTTACTGAACGGGACACCCAAAATGTACATTAAAATAAAGAAAGTGGGATTTACAATATTAACGATGAACAATAAAACACTGAATATTAACAACTGATGAACGTCGCTCCTCTTTTACTTCTCAGACCAGCTCCTTGATAGCTGTGTATCTTTTACAATAAAGCAAAACACAACAAAAATGTAAAAAACAGCAAACTATGAATGCAAAGTGTAATAAACACCTACAATATGATATATTATCACGTAAAAATCTGCTTCCGCATCTGTTTCTGACACATGAGTTTCGGGCTGGCTGCTCTGAAAACAAACCACGCCCACTCTTGTTCCTAGTCTGAGCTGCTGTGACGTAGGTTACCGTAATAACTCGTTTAACACCCAAAAGCGCAGATTTCTACCATTGAAATACTTTCTATAGTTCAAGACTTACGGTCATTTACAAATAGCACTGCACATCACGATGGCGGCTACAGTTTTGATGTTAAAGGTCTAAAAAAATTATGTAAACCGTCCGGTGGGCCGGATTGAAAGTCTTAACAGGCCGCATGTGGCCTGCAGGCCGTATTTTGCCCAGGTCTACTTTAGACCGTAATGTCTTTGGACAAGTTTAGATTGGTGAATGACGTTTCGTAATGGGGAAAGATGTGAATGTCTGTTGTTTACATGTTAGCATTTAAACTAGCTAGCAAGCTCGCTGCAGTCAGTGTATTAAGTGCAGTTATGAATAACGGTTATTTGTTTTAGACCTGGGCCATATTCGGTAAGTCAATTAACCGAACCATAAATGAAAACGTACTGGATGAGTTCGCCAGCCTCGATAACGGCCATGTGTGTGCACCCGAAAGTAGGTATGACCATATTCAATTAAACTGATGGAAAAACCGTGATTGATGTTGATCAAATTTGGGGCCGACTAGCGTTAGTGGGCTAGCTAGTTTGAATACTAACAAGAAAACAAGAGACATTAACATCTTTCCCCTTTAAAAATACTCATATCCCAATCTACACGAGTATAAACAACTAAGATACAGTATTCACATCAAACATAAAGGCAGTGCTGTCTTTGCACAAAGTATGCGATATACTGGACAGTGTCGAGTTGAAACGGACGAAGGTGTGTTCAACAGGAAGTGAACTCGTGTGACGCCACATAAAGTAGGGCTGGGCAACATGGACGAAAAAGTATGTATCCATATATTTTTACTTAAACTCGATATTGGATAAATATCTCGATATATTTTCCTGTGAAAGTATACATATAAAGATATACATTTTTAAGCGAGATTCACTGAAACTGAAGTGAATGACAACTGTACTGTAAACAGTCAGTGGCACTTTTATTAACCCAGTTAGTCAAGAAGGATATTAACAGCACAGAAAAGAAACTGTTTAAGTAGCACAGAATTACATAAAATAAATAAAATTGAAAAATATTCTTTCTACGTAAAATAAATAACATAGCTTTGAAAATAATACAAAATGTATCAAACTCAGATAAAAAAAAAATTTGCAGGGACTTTTTAATTCCCAGTTGACGATGTAATGGACTGTCAAACATGTACGGTTCTGGTCAGCGCCAAGTAAGTGACTTGACTTAATTATGCGGCTATGTTCTTCCTCACTTCGGCATACATTTTTGGCAGCATTTCTCGTGCAAAATATGGCAACTCGAGAACAGTTGGGCTTACATGGCAAACAACTCAAATTAATGTTTTAAGCAGATGCATACATTTGTCCAAATATGGCCAAGTAGACGCATTGTGGGTTTCCTGGACGTCGTCTACATCGCTTAAAGAAAAATCTAAAGAAGAGAATCGCCCTGCCATCTTCCACTAGCCTGGTTGAATATTTCCTCTTCTCTTCTCCGACTCTCTCGTCGTTATTTGGGATGTCTGTTGTGATTTCCCTTCCTGGTTCGATGACCCGCCCTATCTTGCCTCTGATTGGCCTGTCCCTAATGTTTTGCCATAATCTCAACCAATCGTGACTCATCATAGTAAACAACCAACCATGGATTTTCTTATACGTACAAGCACGTCTTGGAAGGAGGAAGGGGAGGGGTTTACTAGCGAGTGTGAAGCGGGGGAGAACAAGGAACACAACAAATAAGCGGCTTTTGGTCATTTTAACATGAAATAAATTATATCCATATTACGATATTTTCTTAATTCATATATTGTTTAAAAATATATCCATATATCTTACAAACTCGATATATCGCCCAGCCCTAACATAAAGTGATAAAGTGAAGTGAAACATAGAAATAATGCTCTAGAACATTTACAAATTAAAATGGAAGAAGATAAACATAATTAAACACAAAAATACAAATAATGAAGCCAGAACAATATGGGTGCCAAAAAAAAGATTTTCAGATTAGTCGCGATTCTTATTTGTAACGATTCTTAATCGATTCAAAATAATCACAAATCGATTTTAACATTTTTTTTCTCTTCAATCTGCCCTGTCCAGCCACTCAGGCAAATGATATAGTTGATGTCGTTCATCTATATCTGCGGTACAGATTTACTTTAGAAAAGAGAAGTGTGGGGTACATTTGACTTTATTAAATGTTTGGGAGGCATTTTATTAACTAAACCAGTTTTCTTTTAAGTAATATAGAAATTGATCAAAGCTGTTTGTCAATTTTATGGAGGAATGTAAGTTAAGTTAAAGTTAAAGTTTCACACACACACTAGGTGTGGTGAAATGTGTCCTCTGCATTTGACTCATCCCCTTGTTCACCCCCTGGGAGGTGAGGGGAGCAGTGAGCAGCAGTGGTGGCCATGCTCGGGAATCATTTTTGGTGATTCAACCCCTTGATGCTGAGTGCCAAGCAGGGAGGTAATGGGTCCCATTTTTATAGTCTTTGGTATGACTCGGCCGGGGTTTGAACTCACGACCTACCCATATCAGGGTGGACACTCTAACCACAAGGCCACTGAGCATGGAGTTAATCATAGAACTGACATCCAATGTTATTTGAAAAAGTATAGATTTTGAATTGAGAATTGATTCTGAATCGAATCGTTACCTCCAAGAATCAAATCAAATCGAATCACGTGTTGCCCAAAGATTCACAGCCCTACAGAACAATATTTGATGTTTCCTCTGCTAAAAAAGTATATTGTGTGTCTATTTACTTCAGTTATTAAAACAATAAAATGCCACTTGGATAAAATATTTTAGTGTGGGTACTTTTTGAGCACATTCAACAATACATATTTACATTATATAAATTATAACAGTGATCATTTTGGTCACAATAGCTTTATTTAGCCATATTATTTACAGTTTTGCTTGTGTATTTTTGAGGCTCCCCCACCCCCTCCTTAATAGAGACAGAACCTATTTTATTGCTTTTGGTTTGATTTTTAATCAAGTGCAAGATTATCAAAAGAGAGTTTATTTTATTTGTATTGTTTACTGTGTTTAACTTGGCTATTTAAAAGTTTACATTTCAATTACAATGTTAGAATATGCGAGAAATACATGTTTATTGCATTTGAAAGGGTATACTTGCATAATTATTATTATTATTATTATTATTATGTATTAACATAACATCAGTGGTTAATTTGGCAATAGTATCGTTAATCAGTAATTATTTGTCATGGGCTCAGGCCTAGCGTGTTTGTAGTCCAAACAAAAATGTCCACAATGAGACCCATTAGCTAAAATGCTCTGTTGTTGGTTGTAGCACGGATCACTACACAAACTTAGAGCCTCATCTAAAAAAGAAGTAAGAAGTGCTGACTTAAAAGTTCAGCCGAGAGAGACGCACAGCCGCACATGAAGCATAGAGCTTGGCCAAACCTCGCCTTTGTCCAAAGAGAAATATACAGAAGGATCTACCCAAAACAACATTTAATGACAAAGACAGGTCCTACAATTTATGACAACGGTGGCTACAATGAAGCAGTGAGTCCAATATAAGTAGATTAATGACCATTTGTAATTGATACGTTAGCATGTAGCATTGACATTTTTAACAGAGTAGCAATTTGTCTGTTTTTTTTAAACATGTCCTGTCCAGCCACTCAGGCAAAGCATATAGTTAATGTAGATGATCATAACTGAAGTACATATTTACTTTAGAAAAGAGAAGTGTGGGATACTTCTCTTGTTGTCTTATTTGTATTTGACTTTATTGTTTATTTATTTAATGTCTGGTGCAGCCGGACCGGAGCAGGAGGGGATAGAAAGAAGAAAAAAAGGAAAACCGAGGGGGGAATTGTCTGGACATGAGGGAGATAAGACAGAAAGACAACAAAAACAACAACAACAACAGAACAACATCAGCAAATATGATACGCACAAATATAATACCAAACATTATGACAAAGAAGCAGTTAGTAAATAATAACACAGTAATGACAATGAACATTATTGCACTACAAATGGAACAGTAAAAATACCAATAGAAAAAGCACTATTGACAAAGAATGATAATAACCATAAAAATTCCTGCAGAAATTTTAATGGTAAATGAAATGGTAAATGGGTTCTACTTGTATAGCGCTTTTCTACCTTCAAGGTACTCAAAGCGCTTTGACACTATTTCCACATTCACACACACATTCACACACTGTTGGCGGGAGCTGCCATGTTAGGTGCTAACCACGACCCATCAGGAGCAAGGGTGAAGTGTCTTGCCCAAGGACACAACGGATGTGACGAGGTTGGTAGAAGGTGGGGATCGAACCAGGTACCCTCAGGTACGGCCACTCTCCCAACTTCGCCACGCCATTGGGAGAGTGGCCTGCTATGGGCCTGCTATCTGTGCCTTGGACATCTGGCCGGGGGTCGTCTTAAGCCGCCGTACTTTGAAGATGGTGCAGAGTGTCCGAATCCGTGAGTTTTAGGTGTAACTGTATAAAATGAGCTACAGAGCTAGCCTAAAACATTAGCATGCGCACATTAAAATGCTAACATTTAGCATGTGTTCTAACGACGGCATGCTAACAGTTAGCATGTCTCACATTTCAAGTAACACGGCTGTAAGGTGTATGGCTGCTGAAATAGAGAAAAAAGTGTAAAATTAGATGAAAAAGTTAGCATGTTTAAGTTAGCTTGCTAGCATGCTATCGTTTGCATCCTAACAGTTAACAAGTGTCACATACCAAGTTATATGACTCTGGGATAAACAGTTGCAAAACTAGCTCAAAAAGTTAGCATGCTAATTTTAACATGCTAGCATGATAATTCTAGCATGATATCAGTTAGCATGTGTCTTATACCAAGTTATATGACTGTAATGTGTATGGCTGTCTAATTAGAGAAAAAAAACGTAAAGTTAGCAAAAAAGTTAGCATGTTAATGTTAGTATGCTAGCATGCTAACATTAGCATGCTAACTACGGTATGCTAACAGTTAGCATGTCTCACATTTCAAGTAACACAGCTGTAAAGTGTATGGCTGCTGAAATAGACAAAAAAGTATCAAATTAGATGAAAAAGTTAGCATGTTTAAGCATGCTAACATTAGCATGCTAGCAGTTAACAAGTGTCAAATACCAAGTTATATGACTCTAGGTTGAACGGTTGCGAAATTAGCTCAAAAAGCTAGCACTTTAATGATAGCATTATGCTAACATAAACATGCCAACAGTTAGCATGTTTTACATACCAAGCTATATGACTGTAGGTTGTATGGCTGCGGAATTAGAGAAATAAGTGTAAAATTTGCAAAAAATAGTTAACACTTTAACGTTAGCGTGCTAGCTTGCTAAAGTTAGCACGCTAACAGTTAACAAGTGTCACATTCCCGTGCCAGCAATCGGAGGGTTGCTGGTTACTGGGGTTCAATCCCCACCTTCTACCATCCTAGTCACGTCCGTTGTGTCCTTGGGAAAGACACTTCACCCTTGCTCCTGATGGGTGGTGGTTAGCACCTTGCATGGCAGCTCCCGCCATCAGTGTGTGAATGAGTGTGTGAATGGGTGAATGTGGAAATACTGTCAAAGCGCTTTCAGTACCTTGAATGTAGAAAAGCGCTATACAAGTATAACCCATTTGTCATTTATTTATTTATTCCAAGTTATATGACTCTAAGTTGTATGGCCGCGGAATTAGAGAAAAAAGTGTAATATTAGCTGGAAAAGTTGCCATGCTAATGTTAGCATACTAGCATGCTAATGTTAAGAAGCTAGCACATGACTGAGTAAGAAGCAATACCAAAATCCAGTATTTGTTGGCGTAGACATAGAAAGTAGCAAAAAAAGCTAGTATAAAACATTAGCATGCTAATATGAGAGAAGCTGGGGGGAAAAAAGCTAGCATGCTAACGTGCTCACAAGTATTTGTTGGTGTATACAAAGCAAGTAGCAAAAAAGTTAGCATAAAATGTTAGCATGCTAATATGAGAGATGTGGGGGGAAAAAGCTAGTATGCTAACGTTCTCACAAGTATGCTAGCAAACTTGCTCGACACCAACGCAGATAGAAAAAAACATGATATTTGTACTGGGGGGGCCCTGTTGTCTGTCTATATGTTGTGTGCGCATTGAACTGTTAGTTACGGCCCTGTACAAACACCAGACTCAGGCCCTGTTTGCACTAAGCCGGATGGTTATCCAGGGTAAATCACACCTAACCTTATCCGTGTCCACACACAACAATGTCACTGTTTTAAGACCCCCGCGCCCCTCCGTCCGCCGGCGCAACGCGACCTAGTACACATGCGCGGAAAATGCGCACGTCATAGTCACCTCCAGTGTTGCTTTGTGTGCAAGTTCTTAAATTTAACTTATCTGAACAATATCCAGTGTTGTGATATTTCATTTAACTGGAATCCAGTGTGCTCTGGGGCCCTATTGTAGTGAATCACACCTGAGCCATCATAAATTAATCAAATCTTTATCAGACACGTAAACAATGTGATAAAGAACATTTAACATCAATCAATCTAGGGATCTAGATATCTGGTCAGGACACTCCTCACTCTTTTGCTTCACCTTCATTGTCCATTCTTTTTTGGTGACTTTTTTTAGACGTCGAGTCCGCGACATACATGGCGGACAATAACTGATAGTCTGCTTTGCCAGTCCAAAGACATTCGCCGTTTTAATCGATGACCAGGTAATACAAAGCACACGCTATCTTTTTTATCACATCCACGGGAGCTCGCATTCTCGTTCTCTCCTTCGACAAATGGACAAAGTTTTTTGTTAAGTAAAATCACAGCTGACCTGGACATTGTAAAGTTCTCTTGCCGTCTGAGAAGTGTTGTATCCCAAATAGCTGCAATCGCTTTCTCTTAAGGTATTCATGTGTGATATCCACAAGCGTCTGTACATGTAGAAGAAGGAGAAACACGGCCATGTCTGGATGATCCGCCTTGAGTGTCCGCCCTGAGATCGGTAGGTTGTGAGTTCAAACCCTGGCCGGGTCATACCAAAGACTATAAAAATGGGACCCATTACCTCCCTGCTTGGCACTCAGCATCAAGGGTTGGAATTGGGGGTTGAATCACCAAAAATGATTCCCGGGCGCGGCTACGCTGCTGCCCACTGCTCCCCTTACCTCCCAGGGGGTGATCAAGGGGATTGGTCAAATGCAGAGGACAAATTTCACCACACCTAGTGTGTGTGTGACAATCATTGGTACTTTAACTTTAACTTAACTTCATATTTCCAGCGGTTAGCTCCGAGCTACGAAACCGCTTTATTATGAATCTGGCTGTGGCGTGTTCTTTCTGACGTCACTTCCTGTGTGGGCGAGGTCCTTCTGGCGTCACTTCCTCTCCGAACTCACTTTGTAAACGATCAATGAGTCCATACAAAGCTAAGTGCCGGAGATTCAAGAATTACACGGCTGACTTACCCGTGTAAAAAAATTTCCGAGGAGGGTAACCTTAAACGCTGGTTTAATGTGGCTGAAACGGGGCTTAGGCTAAATAATTATTCGTTTAAGGGGTTAAAGGCCTACTGAAACCCACTACTACCGACCACGCAGTCTGATAGTTTATATATCAATGATGAAATCTTAACATTGCAACACATGCCAATACGGCCGGATTAAAGTGCAATTTTAAATTTCCCGCGAAACTTCCGGTTGAAAACGTCTATGTATGATGACGTATGCGCGTGACGTCAATGGTTGAAACGGAAGTATTTGGACACCATTGTATCCAGTAAAAAAAGCTCTGTTTTCATTGCAAAATTCCACAGTATTCTGGACATCTGTGTTGGTGAATCTTTTGCAATTTGTTTAATGAACAATGAAGACTGCAAAGAAGAAAGCTGTAGGTGGGATCGGTGTATTAGCGGCTGACTGCAGCAACACAACTAGGAGGACTTTGACTTGGATAGCAGACGCACTATCCGACGCTAGCCGCCGACCGCATCGATGATCGGGTGAAGTCCTTCGTCGCTCCGTCGATCGCTGGAACGCAGGTGAGCACGGGTGTTGATGAGCAGATGAGGGCTGGCTGGCGTAGGTGGATAGCTAATGTTTTTAGCATAGCTCTGTGAGGTCCCGTAGCTAAGTTAGCTTCAATGGCGTCGTTAGCAACAGCATTGTTAAGCTTCGCCAGGCTGGAAAGCATTAACCGTGTAGTTACAGGTCCATGGTTTAATAGTATTGTTGATTTTCTGTCTATCCTTCCAGTCAGGGGTTTATTTCTTTTGTTTCTATCTGCAGTTAAGCCCGATGCTATCACGTTAGCTCCGTAGCTAAAGTGCTTCGACGATGTATTGTCGTGGAGATAAAAGTCACTGTGAATGTCCATTTCGCGTTCTCGACTCTCATTTTCAAGAGGATATATAATATCCGAGGTGGTTTAAAATACAAATCCGTGATCCACAATAGAAAAAGGAGAAAGTGTGGAATCCAATGAGCCCTTGTACCTAAGTTACGGTCAGAGCGAAAAAAGATACGTCCTGCACTGCACTCTAATCCTTCACTCTCACGTTCCTCATCCACAAATCTTTCATCCTCGCTCAAATTAATGGAGTAATCGTCGCTTTCTCGGTCCGAATCGCTCTCGCTGCTGGTGTAAACAATGGGGAAATGTGAGGAGCCTTTCAACCTGCGAGGTCACGCTACTTCCGGTACAGGCAAGGCTTTTTTTATCAGCGACCAAAAGTTGCGAACTTTATCGTCAATGTTCTCTACTAAATCCTTTCAGCAAAAATATGGCAATATCGCAAAATGATCAAGTATGACACATAGAATGGATCTGCTATCCACGTTTAACTAAAAAAAATTAATTTCAGTAGGCCTTTAAACGACTTAGTGTAGACATGGCCTAAGATACCTGAGGGGTGGGGCTGTCACGTGACTTCAAAGGACTTCATGTAATTAGATGAATCTGCCACCATTACACAATGACAGCAGTTTATGTACAATTTTTTGAAAAACTTTTTGCCGAACAAAGTCTGATTGTGGGCAAACGTTTCGAGATATCGACTTTTCGTAAAAACCGTGAGCGCCGCAAGGGTTTAAAGAACGTTCCGGTGTGTCCGAAAAGTTGAGAAATGGCTGAGGAAAGCGAGTAGGAAAATAAGAATTTTTTTGTTTTTTCGCGCCAACATTTAACATTGGAGTCAATGAGAGATTTAGCTGACTTTCTTGGCTTTGAGGGCCAACAGAAGCCAAATGGGACACATGAGCTCCATAAAAGTGACATTTTCTGAGAGGACATGTGTGTCAATGTTTTCACCGAAACACATGACAGTGGGATAAAAGATGTGACTGTGTTAACCCAAAAAAAAGCAAATTTTTGGGGCTTCCACGCTTGAGTAAATTAGAGTGGACGCCATCCGCTTTTATGGAGGAAGGCCGATGGGGCTCGCCTCCTACCGACGGCCATCCAGCCAAAACCAAACATTGGACGAAAAAACTTTTTAGCCAGGGTTAAAGTCGACAAGTGTGTGAACAAAATGAGACATTAAGCATTGAGCTATGTGAAAGTATGGCTGGGCTACAAGAGGAGGTAATCTCACAGTTTAGAGCGTTCTGCTGGCAATATCCGCCATTATAAAGGTGCGTACCCAATCAATGGGCCCATAGCGATTAGTTTTTGGAATAGCGTCGCCATGGTAACACGAAATGTTCCCAACTTAAAGTACCCCCGTCGGCGCGAATGAGACATTTCCGACGGTATAACATATGCGGGGGTTTGTTGGTCGGTTTGTCTCGTATTAAGCGTAAGAGAAATGTGCAGAACTATAATAATAAAGTTTGAAGTACGAGCAATAATAATATGGGCTGCTTGCATTGCAGCATGCCCATAATCATTACCTCTACTGTATTATCAACAATACAAGTGTTTCAAATGCAACAATACATATATGTAATGATAATTTTAATTACAAAAGAAAGCAGATAAATGGAGGGGGGAAAAAAAGAAGCAAACTATATTAACCTTGTAGATTGTTATTGTAACAATAGGTTAAGCTTTGTCAGTGTGCCGTGTTTTACCTAGCTTCCCCTAGGGGAACAACATTAATACATGTTTGATGAAACGTGATAATATGCATGAGTATGTGTATATGCATGTTTGTAGAGTGAACGTGCTTGTGGATGTACCTACGTATGTGCGTATGAATATACAGTACGTGTGTATGTACAATATATTAGTAATTACGGCCCAAAGCACCCAGACGGCCCAACCCAAAACAGCAGGTGTGGTACCCAGGAAACATGGGACCCCTGGCCCCATGCAGGTAGGCCGGCCAACGACAAGACCCCCAGAACCGGATCCCACCGTAGCAAGTAGCAATTAGGACACTGGCACATGTAGTTACAGAGTTCTGGTTTCGCACACATTGTTTGTTAAATTGTTAGCACTTTGTATTACATTTAAACAGTCTTGTTTGTCTGCAGTCTGCTATATAACTATTACCAGACAAGTCGATTGACAAATGGAATGACACGATAGCATGTAGCATTGTAACTTAACGGGACTAAATATCAAAAAGACAAACAGCTGCTTACAGTGTAATGCAATATTCTTGCATTGATGTACATAATTGTTTCAAATCTGGAGACAGACATAAGATGTAGCCTGTATAATTACAGCTTCATGGACTGAAAGGCGTTGAAAGAGAAATCTAATCAACTAATCTTTGTTCTTCCATGAATGTTTGTGTCACATAGAAATGTGCAACTTTTCAAATTTTAGTTTTTTTGTGAATGTTTTCAAAAGACTAAGCTGTTTGACTTAATTGGGGGACAAATGTATTTGAATGATCGATCCGTTGTGGTAAAGAAGGATCTGAGCCGGAAGGCAAAGCTCTCAATTTACCGGTCGATCTACGTTCCCATCCTCACCTATGGTCATGAGCTTTGGGTTATGACCGAAAGGACAAGATCACGGGTACGAGCGGACAAAATTAGTTTCCTCCGCCGGGTGGCGGGGCTCTCCCTTAGAGATAGGGTGAGAAGCTCTGCCATCCGGAACTCCTCGGGATCCCCGGGAAGAGCTGGACGAAGTGGCTGGGGAAAGGGAAGTCTGGGCTTTGTGGAGAATGCATATGTTTAAGAGTTCTTTCTTTATTCATAGTCATGTTTAAAGCAGCTAGTGTTTTTCCATTTGTAATCTTTCTATTTTTTTATTTTATGTCCGCAAGTAAACTGTGTGTGTTACTGTAGTAGAATTTCTGACCTTTTGACCTATATTTCTTGTCTTTTAAGAATGTCCGCTCATTTTCAATACTCTTGTATTTTGTGCCATTGAATGGACCAGTTGTGGGACAAAAGTGAATATTAAGTCGTGCCAACCTGTCTACAGAATGTGTTGACTATCTAAAGGATTCGAGTTGTTATGGAACAGATAGGAAAAGCAAACAAGAAATTGACGCACTCGATAAGGATTGATGACGCACAACAGACATATAAAAAATGGCAGAAGACCGGAACTGGGGAGTGATTTTGGCTTGTGTGTGTCTTGTTTGCTCCGGAGTAACTTGTGGTTTGTCTGCACGGCCAACTCAATTCAACCTGCACTTCTGATAATGGGTAAATAAATTTGTTGTACTAAACTACTTTTGTTGCCTGCTTAAGCTTCGGACAATCCACTACATTACCTTGAAGGCTTGCACTGTAGGAGTTGGAGTACTTCCTTATATCTTATCTGTAGTAGAACAATGAGGCTGTATTCCTTTCTGGACAGGTGGGGGCTTTCTTCGGATGCAAGAAGTTGTCTCTTCCGTTTGATTGTTAGACCAATTCGAAAAGCCAATATGAATGTATTGGTGTGGTCTCCTGAAGCTTTAGTAAAACTTGATAATATTCCTATTCTGTCTTGATGGTCCTTCTTACTCTGTATATACTGTATGTCATCTGAAAGAACTTGGGATCAGTGACTTTAATTCCCTGAGAGGGATTACTGGTCAGATGCAACAGCTTCCATGCTTAGGCTGCTGCCTCAGCGACCCGACCTCGGATAAGCGGAAGAAGATGGATGGATGGATGTATTTGAATGGTTTTTAATGACTATTTTGTTGAGCTGCAATACAGAGAAGAAACACTCACCTCCAAGTTCTTTCACATTCAGGATGGCATTAGGAAAGGGCACTGCTTTGATACTAAAACCTGAGGAGGAAGACACATGTCACTGTCATGAGAACCAAAGATGGTTGACAGTTCAGAAATTGTTCACAATAGTATTTTTTTCATCATTTAACAAGAACTTAACTACCGAGAGGAAAACACAGATTAAAAGCATTTTTATGACACAAACAGCATTTTTGTGTGCCCCAAGTTGGAAGTGTAACAAAACCAACGTGTGGTTACATGCGGAAGATGTAGTACAGAACACACAACAGATGCATTAGAATAATGTCCAAATGACACAGATTTGTCACATTTTACAAGATCGTTACGTTGTTTGTAAGTGTTACAACAGTGGTAACAGATGTGGGCTGGAGCATCAGTCATGATTCTTCTGCAGAGAGTGTTGAAAGCTAAATGCAATTCCAGAGAATCAGTTTCTGCTGAATAAACAATAAGCTATTTCATCAATTGCAGGTGCAGACATATTTTGTCAAAGATTCTCAAGTTAACTTGGTTGAAGTGAGCTAACTTTGATTTGTTAAAGGGGCTGTTTGCAACTTGCTCAAAGTTCCATTTTTCAAACTAAATAATATAAAAAGAATACCACTTATGTTACCAGTAGTGGTTTAACAGAACATATTTGTACAGTGTCTATATGTTTCACAGTTACTACCGTATTTTTCGGACCATAAGGCGCACCGGATTACAAGGCACACTGCCAATGAGCGGGTCTATTCAGGTCTATATTCATACAAAAGGCGCACTGGATTATAGGGCGCATTGAAGGAATCTTATGATATTTTTTTTTCCACATTTACAACACTTCCTTGTGGTCTACATAACATGTAATGATGGTTCTTTGGTCAAAATGTTGCATAGACTATGTTTTACAGATCATCTTCAAGCCGCTTTTAAACTGTCTCTTTAGGATGCCCTGTTTTTGTGGGCAGTTTTATTTACGTGCCTCCACTTCGACAGCGTCTTCTCCCTATCATCTTTGTTGTACCGGTAGTGTTTAGCGCTTCCATAGCGAGTCTACTGACAGATAGAAGTTAGAACTGTACGCTGCTTAAATATTAAAAATGGCAACAGCGGAGAATGAATGCCCCACAACAAGAGGATAGAGAAAAAGAAGGAGATTATTGGCTACGGCGCGGACTACAATGGCAGACGCGCACCAATTTTCAGACCTTATGCAGAGCCCAAATACAAAAGGTAAGAAAAGTTTGATTTGCATAATAGAGCCAAACAAAACGCCAGATAATGTCTCCTAAATTTACCCCATATTGGGGTCCTTATACACTCACCATAATAATACCTGTATGTTGAAGCACAGTACGTCTGACTATGGTAGCCGTAATGCTCCGACAATCCATCAAGTGGTGCGTCTTGGTAGCTTACCAAAGTAAGACTAAAACATTTTGACAGGTTTTTGAGCGCCATCAATGACATATCAAAGTTTGGTGTTGCTTGCCAGGACTTGCAAGTGTCATATAGTTAAAGTTAAGTTGAAGTACCAATGATTGTCACACACACACTAGATGTGGTGAAATTTGTCCTCTGCATTTGACCCATCCCCTAGTTCGCCCCCTGGGAGGTGAGGGGAGCAGTGGGTAGCAGCGGTGGCCGTACCCGGGAATCATTTTTGGGGATTTAAGACTAAGATTAAAGTACCAATGATTGTCACACACACACTAGATGTGGTGAAATCTGTCCTCTGCATTTGACCCATCCCCTTGGGGAGCAGTGGGCAGCAGCGGCGCCACGCCCGGGAATAATTTTGGTGATTTAACCCCCAACTCCAACCCTTGTTGCTGAGTGCCAAGCAGGGAGGTTATGGGTCCCATTTTTATAGTCTTTGGTATGACTCGACCCCCAATTCCAACCCCTTATGCTTAGTGCCAAGCAGGGAGGTAATGGGTCTCATTTTTATAGTCTTTGGTATGACTCAGCCGCGGTTTGAACTCACAACCTAACGATCTCTCAGCGCGGACACTCTAACCACTAGGCCACTGAGTAGGTTTAGTGAACAAGCGTCAACCTGCAGTCCACACTTATCTCTTATGTGTGACAGCCATCTACTGGTCACACTTATCATTACACTATGTAACAAATAAAATAGCTTCGAGGTCGGTAAGCACAACCAGAATAAATACATACATGAGGCGTACGGTCGATTTTTGAGAAAATTAAAATATTTCAAATGCGCCTTATCGTCCGAAAAATACGGTAATTATATTGAATAAAAATAGGTTCAATTAAATTTAATTCATTTGGGATAGCCTCTTGAAATGCAGGATCTCATTTTCCAGTAGCGATTTTATATGGCAATTTCAACCCTCTCTAAATTTGTTAATGAAAACTACAACTAAGATGAACGTTACAATCAAACAGCTGGGGTGTAATAATTATAATACTTACAGTATTAACACTTAATAAGGGCACAACAAAAAACAAAACAAAGAACACGCCATAAACTATACACTACTGCCATCTAATGTTTTTGACTTGCAACTGTAATTGCAATTCAAAGTCATAATTGCAAATGATAATATGATGATAATAAAACAATATAAAACAACTAGACAACAGTTATCATAATCAGCTCATTTTTAAGTATCGCAATAAAATATTTTATTTTATTATCAAAAACAATTAACACACAAAAGTACCAAAAACCGGTATCGTTGAGTACTCGTAACTATTCCACGGCACTGGGAATTGATACCGTATCAGTTGAAATGTAAAGAGCACTCAACCCTAATCTTACTGGTGGTCATTGATGATGTCCTGTTATACATCCACTTTTCCAGTGTGCTAAAGCACTAAAAATATTTTAGGGATAGTCTCTCAATGTTATGTTTTTATTAACTTATTAATGTCTTATTTGTATTTTATTTTTACATAAATCATGTTTTATATTATTTTTAAGATGGCATTCATTTGAGTTATTCTCCAGTGTGGACACCTCAAAGGTGGTGTTTTTCCTCAAATCCTCAGTGCCATGTTTTGTTTTTGCTTTGTTATTGTCAACAGTGTGTGTGCGCATGTCTTCTTCTCTTCTTATATTTTTGTTTTTGTACAGCACTTTGTGTTTGCCACTTGCCTGTGAATGAAAAGTGCAATATAAATAACGTTTGATTAGTTGTTGGAATAATAATGGTAAGAGTAAAGAACGAAGAGAAATTAAATGTCTCAAGGGAATTATGAGATATTTGCTTTGTTACCCACAATAAAACATAAAGCTGAGATTTGCATATATTGACTGATCTACATTGCATCAGTTTTATTATTTTAATGTACAAAATACAGTGGCGAGCCGCAAGTTTCCCATCTAGGCCTTCAGTGATGTCCTACTTAGTCCGACTTCAATAAATACCTCTGAAAATAGCAAAATGTTTGTCCCCACATGACCACGGCTGGATAAACACCACAAACAAACACATATGCGAACTACTGAACATTGAACCACCTCAATAATGTACAACACTTATTTTTCAGCGCATTTAAAAATCAATAAACCCGCATCAGCAATGAAAACATATCTTAGGTGGTACTGTCAAAATTAAAATAATTGTAAAAAACATATTAAACGTGAAAAAAACCCATCCCATCCAAAGCTGTATAAGCCAGTGGTAACGCTTCTCTCATAGTTGATGTATCTCGTGGTTGGTTGGTTCGAGTGACAGTGGCAGGCAAACCATTTTACCTCGCTAGCTTCCGGGTTCGGCAGACCTCGTTTCACAAGTTGTAGTTTCTCTTTAAATATCCTTCTTGAAAATGTATAGCTTAGACTTAGACAAACTTTATAAGGATGGGAAGGATAATGCAGGTATTAAGTAGACTAAAATATGACATATATGTAATATTTACATATTATATATACAGTATACTCCTCTCTGAGCTGCCACCTTACCGTGGTAGAGGAGTTTACGTGTCCCAATGATCCTAGGAGCTATGTTGTCCGGGGGCTTCAATGCCCCCTGGTAGGGTCTCCCAAGGCAAACAGGTCCTAGGTGAGGGATCAGACAAAGAGCAGCTCGAAGACTTCTATGGAAATACAAGAACCCCATCCATTTTCTACTGCTTATTCCCTTCGGGGTTGCGGGGGGCGCTGGAGCCTATCTCAGGACACCCTGGAAACGTCGCCACCTCATCACAGGGAAATACAAGAACCAAGACTTAGATTTCCCTCGCCCGGACGCGGGTCACCGGGGCCCCCCTCTGGAGCCAGGCCTGGAGTTGGGGCACGATGGCGAGCGCCTGGTAGCCGGGCCTGTCCCCATGGGTCCTGGCCGGGCACAGCCCGAAGAGGCAACGTGGGTCCACCCTCCAATGGGCTCACCACTCATAGGAGGGGCCATAGAGGTCGGGTGCAGTGTGAGCTGGGCGGAAGCCGAAGGCAGGGCACTTGGTGGTCCAATCCTCGGCTACATAAGCTAGCTCTTGGGACGTGGAACGTCACCTCGCTGGGGGGGAAGGAGCCTGAGCTAGTGCGCGAGGTGGAGAAGTTCCGGCTGGATATAGTCGGACTCACTTCGGCGCACAGCAAGGGCTCTGGAACCAGTTCTCTCGAGAGGGGCTGAACTCTCTTCCACACTGGCGTTGCACGCAGTGAGAGGCGACGGGCTGGGGTAGCAATTCTTGTTGCCCCTCGGCTCAAAGCCTGTACGTTAGAGTTCAACACAGTGGACGAGAGGGTAGCTTCCCTCCGCCTTCGGGTGGGGGGACGGGTCCTGACTGTTGTTTGTGCTTACGCACCAAACAGCAGTTCATAGTCTTCCCAACGTGTCCTGGGTCTTCCTTGTGGCCTCCTACCGGTCGGATGTGCCCTAAACACCTCCCTAGGGAGGCGCTCGGGTGGCATCCTGACCAGATGCCCGAACCACCTCATCTGGCTCCTCTCAATGTGGAGGAGTAGCGGCTTTACTTTGAGCTCCCCCCGGATGGCAGAGCTTCTCACCCTATATCTAAGGGAGAGCCCCGCCACCCGGCGGAGGAAACTAATTTTGGCCGCTTGTACCCGTGATCTTGTCCTTTCGGTCATAACCCAAAGCTCATGACCATAGGTGAGGATGGGAACGTAGATCGACCGGTAAATTGAGAGCTTTGCCTTCCAGCTCAGTTCCTTCTTCACCACAACGGATCGATACAGCGTCTGCATTACTGAAGACGCCGCACCGATCCGCCTGTCGATCTCACGATCCACTCTTCCCTCACTCGTGAACAAGACTCCAAGGTACTTGATCTCCTCCACTTGGGGCAGGATCTCCTCCGCAACCCGGAGATGGCACTCCACGCTTTTCCGGGCGAGAACCATGGACTCGGACTTGGAGGTGCTGATTCTCATCCCAGTCGCTTCACACTCAGCTGCGAACCGATCCAGTGAGAGCTGAAAATCCTGGCCAGATAAAGCCATCAGGACCACATCATCTGCAAAAAGCAGAGATCTAATCCTGCAGCCACCAAACTATAACCCCTCAGCGCCTTGACTGCGCCTAGAAATTCTGTCCATAAAAGTTATGAACAGAATCGGTGACAAAGGGCAGCCTTGGCGGAGTCCAACCCTCACTGGAAACGTGTCCGGCTTACTGCCGGCAATGTGGACCAAGCTCGGGCACTGATCATACAGGGAGCGGACCGCCACAATCAGACAGTCCGATACCCCATTCTCTCTGAGCACTCTCCACAGGACTTCCCGAGGGACACGGTCGAATGCCTTCTCTAAGTCCACAAAACACATGTAGACTGGTTGGGCAAACTCCCATGCACCCTCAAGGACCCTGCCGAGAGTATAGAGCTGGTCTACAGTTCCACGACCAGGACGAAAACCACACTGTTCCTCCGAGGTTCGACTATCCGGCGTAGACTCCTCTCCAGTACACCTGAATAGACCTTACCGGGAAGGCTGAGGAGTGTGATCCTACGATAGTTATAACACACCCTCCGGTTCCCCTTCTTAAAGAGAGGAACCACCACCCCGGTCTGCCAATCCAGAGGCACCGCCCCCGATGTCCATGCGATGCTGCAGAGTTTTGTCAACTAAGACAGCCCCACAGCATCCAGAGCCTTAAGGAACTCCGGGCGGCTCTCATCTACCCCTGGGGCCTTGCCACCGAGGAGCTTTTTAACTACCTCAGCAACCTCAGCCCCAGAAATAGGAGAGCCCACCACAGATTCCCCAGGCACTGCTTCCTCATAGGAAGACATGTTCGTGGGATTGAGGAGGTCTTCGAAGTATTCCCTCCTCCGATCCACAACATCTGCAGTCGAGGTCAGCAGAACACCATCCTCACCATACACGGTGTTGATAGTGCACTGCTTCCCCTTCCTGAGGCGGCGGATGGTGGTCCAGAATCGCTTCGAAGCCGTCCAGAAGTCGTTTTCCATGGCTCCCACAAACTCCTCCCATGTCCGAGTTTTTGCCTCTGCGACCGCTGAAGCCGCACACCACTTGGCCTGTCGGTACCTGTCCGCTGCCTCTGGAGTCCTATGAGCCAAAAGAACCCGATAGGACTCCTTCTTCAGCTTGACGGAATCCCTCACCGCCGGTGTCCACCAACGGGTTCTAGGATTACCGCCACGACAGGCACCAACTATCTTGCGGCCACAGCTCCAGTCAGCCGCCTCAACAATAGAGGCGCGGAACATGGTCCATTCGGACTCAATGTCCAGCACCTCTCTCGTGACATGTTCAAAGTTCTTCCGGAGGTGGGAATTGAAACTCTCTCTGACAGGAGACTCTGCTAGACGTTCCCAGCAAACCCTTACAATGCGTTTGGGCCTGCCAGGTCTGTCCGGCATCCTCCCGCACCATCGCAGCCAACTCACCACCAGGTGGTGATCGGTAGAAAGCTCCGCCCCTCTCTTCACCCGAGTGTCCAAAACATGAGGCCGCAAATCCGATGACAAAACTACAAAGTCGATCATGGAACTGCGGCCTAGGGTGTCCTGGTGCCAAGTGCACATATGGACACCCTTATGCTTGAACATGGTGTTCGTTATGGACAATCTGTGACGGGCACAAAAGTCCAATAACAAAACCCCGCACGGGTTCAGATCCGGGCGGCCATTCTTCCCAATCACGCCTCTCCAGGTTTCACTGGCGCTGCGAATATGAGCGTTGAAGTCCCCCAGTAGAACGAGGGAATCACCCGGGGAAGCACTCTCAAGTACTCCCTCGAGGGAATCCAAAAAGGGTGGGTAACTCTGAGCTGCGGTTTGGCGCGTAAGCGCAAACCACAGTCAGGACCCGTCCCCCACCCGAAGGCGGAGGGAAGCTACCCTCTCGTCCACCGGGTTGAACTCCAACATGCAGGCTCAGAGCCGGGGGGCAACAAGAATTGCCACCCCAGCCCGTCCCCTCTCACTGCCGGCAACGCCAGAGTGTAAGAGAGTCCAGCCCCTCTCGAGAGGACTGGTTCCAGAGTCCTTGCTGTGCGTCGAAATGAGTCCGACTATATCCAGCCGGAACTTCTCCACCTCGCGCACTAGCTCAGGCTCGTGCGCGTTCCACGTCCCAAGAGCTAGCTTCTGTAGCCGAGGATCGGACCGCCAAGTGCCCTGCCTTCGGCTGTCGCCCAGCTCACATCGCACCCGACCTCTATGACCCCTGCTATGGGTGGTGAGCCCATTGGAGGGGGGACCCACGTTGCCTCTTCAGGCTGTGCCCGGCCAGGCCCATGGGGACAGGCCCGGCCACCAGGCGCTCGCCATCGGGCCCCACCTCCGGGCCTGGCTCCAGAGGGGGGACCCGGTGACCCGCGTCCGGGCGAGGGAAATCTGGGTCATTTGTTTTTATTTTTCATGGAGGTCCTCGAGCTGCTCTTTGTCTGATCCCTCACCTAGGACCAGTTTGTCACACTTGGGTGAAGTCTTGTCTGGGTTTCGTCTGGTTTCATGTTGTCTTGTCATTTCCTGTTTTATTTTGAAAGGTTAACTCTCCCTCTCGTTTCAGGTCACTTGCCCTTCCTCCTGTTTCACTGGTCTGATGTCTCTCCTGATTGCCTGATTGTGTCCACCTGTGTCACCCACCCTCATGTGTATAAATGGCTCGTCTTCCTTCTCTCCTGTGCCAGAGTGTTTTCGTATCTTTTGTGCGAACCTCCAGCGGTCCATGTCCACAGTCATTGCCACGTTCTTTGTACCCTTTTTGTCAGGTAAGATTAGTTGTTTAGCATTGCCTCCCTTGGAGCGCCTTTTGTTATATTTTGCATATTGTTCTCTTTGCAACCTTTTTCCCTCCGCAGCTGGAGCGTTTTGAGTTCATTGAGATTTTTGTTAGTTTAGAGGTTAGGTAAGCTTGGCTTTTGATAGCCTGTTAAGTTTCTCCCCTTTTTGACCCTTTCCCTTCTTTGGAATAACTATTTGTTGTCAAACTCCTGCATCTGTGTCCAGAGTCCTGTTCAGGTCGTGACACAGTTTGTCTTGGGAGACCCTACCAGGGGGCAAAAAGCCCCCGGCCAACATAGCTCCTAGGATCATTGGGACACGCAAACTCCTCTACCACGGTAAGGTGGCAGCTCAGAGAGGAGTTTTATATAATATATACAATATATAACAAATCCCAATTACCATGTACAATATTACAGTAAATGTAACAGTTGCAGCAAAAAAAAAAATTAAAAAAAATAATATATATATATATATATATATATATATATATATATATATATATATATATATATATATATATATATATATATATATATATATATATATATATATTTATATATATATATATATATATATATATATATATATATATATATATATATATATATATATATATATATATATATATATATATATATATATATATATATATATATATATATATATATATATATATCTGACACGTAATCAACATATTGCTCTCCTTTGTGGGTTAAAAAAGTGTTGGGGATTTCTCTGCTAGCCGAGTATGGCTCCGGTGTCACGTCCTGCTTTGGCAAATTAGAACTTGTGATTGGATATTGACTTGGGAGTGACAAGTGAGTATCCAATCACAGTCACGTTTAACTTAAGGCTACCTGGATAAGCTACTGGCTGGATATCGCAACTGTCTATCAACTGAATGTCCTCCGTTCGTTTATGCTGCACAGCCGCCGCTAATGTTGATCCAGAAGGCCTCCGGCAGAATTCATCCAGCGCTGGCAACAAGCTAGCTGAATTCTGATTGGATAAAAGCTCTAACGTAAAAACAAGCAACATTAGAGCCTAATATGACATGGAGATTATGATGAATACTTTTATATATTAATGGAAAGTAAATTTAAAAAAAAATCATTTATGATCAGGATTTATGTTAGGCCAGCAGAAGAAGGCCTTGCTGGCCCTGAAGGCACACCACAGACAAAATGTATCAAAGCATTCCTCCAAAATGTGGACACCCTTGGGCTATAGAGTCACTGGTAGCTAACAGTAGATCAACTTTGCCAAATCGCTATCATTAACTTCCTGACATCTTTAAAGAAGACTACTTTAACAAGGTACATGACTGGACAGGGAATCATTTTTTAATTAGGGTGGCTCAAAAATCAATGAAGGTGCTCTTTGAAGTCCTATTATGTCTTTGCATGCATGACCTACGCAGGAACTTTGAACTTGTAAACCATTAATAAAGACTCAAATGAAAAATTATCAAAGTTCTAATAAATTAAATATAGATACATGAAATATGTTTTTTTAAAAGGGCTTAATGAGAGTCTTCTGCATCTCTGATTTTGCAGCTGTCAAGTGTATCAATAATCTAGGTGGGGAAATCGATCCAATTTGTCTGCAGTGTTTTCCTGTGGCGTCTTTGCGTCCATGATTGACAGTTCAGCTGCCTGTGCTTGCACGCACAGCTGGCGGATATTGAAGGAAACGCAGAGGCTAGTTCGGTTTGTTAGCCCCGTTTGCAAGCTCTTATCCGATTGAGCAAAATAAAGCGCCGAGCACCTCAGGTGCGGTTCCAATCTTTGCGTGCGGTCAGACGGATATGCTTGTGACTGTTTAAATAAGTACAAAAAAAAACTTTTGACTGCGTTCTGCAAGACAGCTTTTCTTTAAACAAGAAATATTGTCACTGTTTCGGTTCTAGTGGTTAGTTATGGTGTTAATTTATTTAAAACTTGCATACAATTACACTGTAATACATCACATATTTGTTTCTCATTACAGCATGTCCAATAAAAAGAGTAGGAGGAAGCAGATCTTATCTAATCCCACCCCTGTTAGTTGTTTAGAACACATTTGTTTGTACTCAATCTGTAAACAAATACTTGAGTAAATAAATAAATATGGTTTATGGTTCAAGTTTTTTTTGAACATGCATACAATTACAATATCATACGTCACAATATTTTATTTTTACTTTCTCTTTTAACATGTTCTGTCTACACTTCTGTTAAAATGTAATAATCACTTATTCTTATGTTGTTTGATACTTTACATTAGTTTTGGATGATACCACAAATTTGGGTATCAATCCGATACCAAGTCGTTACAGGATCATACATTGGTCATATTCAAAATCCTCATGTGTCCAGGGACATATTTCCTGAGTTTATAAACACAATATACATATAAAAAAAAACGAAAGAAGATGTTGTGGTGCCAAAAAAATATCGACGTAATCATAGTAGTATTGACGAGATACGTGCCTGTACTTGATATCATTACAGTGGATGTCAGGTGTCGATTCACTAATGGCATTTGTTTACATTTTGATGCCGGTGAGCTACGGTGTGTAGTGAAGCATGTTTAGCTATTCCTCGTCCTGCAGGATGATACTTGTAAGAAACGTACTTTATTTGTCGCCATGGAGGCGAGGATTAGTGATTTAGAAGTAGCTAAAACACTGCCGACTGCGGATGGACGTTAGCCGCTAGCTAGCTAGCCATGTCTTAAAGCACCTCTTCCTGAGGGCGTTACAGTGTGATAACTTCACCTTTATCGTTAGTTTTTAGGCCAAAATGCATCCGTTCTCACTTTTCTGTCTACACACTGTGTCTGCTTGTAAGTACTCCGTGATTGTGCACAGCTGAATATGCTCTTCTGCTCGTAAAACCAGCAATGTCACGACGTGACTTCGGGGGGAGCGGGACCGGTACGTTTCAGAGACTGTATAGTACCGAAAATTATTCATTAGTATCGCGGTACTATACTAATACCGCTATACCGTACAACCCTAGCAGGAAGTGATCACTGATCAGTGGGAGTGACACGCTAACAGCCAATCAGGTAACAGCGGTTGATTCTTTGCAACCGCTGTTGGAAAGAATTTGAGAAAGTAAAAATGAAGAAATTGTGGATAAAACAGTAAAAGTCACCTTGAGTATGGCAGTTTTTTTTTAGACTTTTGAAAATGGATCGTAGTCAGACCAATGTGGTCTGTAAATTATGCAAAGTTCTTGTCCCCACCAAGACCAGTAATACCACACCACCTTAGCCACGCTCACCCTTTAGAGCACACCTGTAACTTTCTGGCACTAAACCTGCAGAAAATAGTTATTCTCAGGTTTCTCTAGGTTTACATTTTCACACTTTGCACTATTTTGTTACACTTTATTAAGTATTTCTTACATAGTCCTTATTTTTGCACCTTCATTTTAATAGGTTATTGTTAAGTGTTTAATGTGATTTTAGAATTTTGTTTACATTGATTGTTTTCCATGTTTATGTTGGCATTTCCTTTCCTTTCTGCCTTGATAGCTGAGGGCATTATAATCAGAGGAATAATATATTTTTTCCCCTGGTACTTATTATTTAAACACTTACATAGGGATACAGTTTTCAGCCATATGGCCCAGCTCTTGCTGCTGCCCTCACGGATATCGCAATAAACAAACAATACTTTGGAAAGTTATGCAGCAAACAGCCCCTTTAAGTGTACAATGACTGAATCAAAGACAAGATTTCTGCAACAGCGAAAGCAAGAGGAGGGACGAGGTACAGTATGTCAGCATCCTTGAGGGATTGCGTTACATGTGTGGAAAGTGGAGTGTTGAGTAGCAGAGCGCACTAACCCCAAAGCCTCTTCTTCTGGACATACTTAACACCACTCCACTGTGCTGCTGGGTTACAACACAGTTTCTGGCATGATTAGTGCACAGATGTAATAACTGGCTCCAATTTGTTGTAAAAGCATGATAAGTGCATTTGGAGGGTGTGATTATTGGAAAGCAAAAGAGAATGATGAATCTTTTACCAGTGGTGGGAACGATTCTGTCGCTGCCCTCGCTGCAGAGGCGTGAGAGCAGGCTGGTCTTTCCAGCAGCCATCAGGCCGATGCAAACCACATCGTACTCGGGTCTTGGCGGTGGCGGTCCTTTACAGCACAGTGCACGGAAACACTGAAACAAAAACCAACAACAATGAAACAACTGGGGAAGGGATCAAATTCCTGTATGAGACTGGGATAGTGATTACGTCTCGGCATTTAGTCTTTCCAAGTCTTCAGGAGGACTCTTGTGGACCCCCCAGCTGTCTTCATATAAAGGAGAACAACATCTCAATCCAACAGTGTAGAAAGAAAAAAAAATACATCATTTATGTTTGATCTTGCGATTTTATGAATTTGTTGTCAATGTTTAAAGTGTTCTTTGTAACCTTAACCACAAAGAGCAACAAATACCGGATTAATGTAGTACTCCTTTTATACAGCATAGACTTCAAAGTGGCAGTATGGTTAACAGGTTATTTCAAACATATACAATTGCACCTGGGGATAGGTTGATTGGCAACACTAAAAATTGGCCCTAGTGTGTGAAAGTGAGTGTGAATGTTGTCTGTCTATCTGTGTTGGCCCTGTGATGAGGTGGCGACTTGTCCAGAGTGGACCCTGCCTTCCGCCCAAATGCAGCTGAGATAGGCTCCAGCACCCCCCGCGACCCCAAAAGAGACAAGCGGTAGAAAATGGATAGATTGAATTGCACCATAGTACATCACATATTTCCACTTTCTCATTACAACATGTCCGAAAAGGAGTAGAAAGAAGTAGATCTTATTTAATCCTACCTCGTTTTCATTTCATAGCAATAACTAACAAATGTTTTCACTTCCTGTTCTGAATTTGTAAACACTTTAAATCTATTTATAGTAAAGTTCTCAAAAAATAATCAAGTAAGAGGTGATTCAAATAATAAGATGAATAAGGTGATCTCATTATTCAATAACATAAAAAACAAAGGACCAGGATGTCCCTCGCCCGGACGTGGGTCACCGGGGCCCCCCTCTGGAGCCAGGTCCGGAGGTGGGACACTGTTAAGTGTAATACTGTTGTACACCCTTACCCATTGTGACCATTAGAGGGCAGTGTTTAACTCTGTGTTATCTGACACCTATACTTCCTGTTTCGGTGTCATATGTCATGAGTCATTCTCTGATTGTTAGAGCGGCAACACGTTACGATGCTACCGCTACAATAAATGTACCTACAAGGCCAAAGGTAAAATGTGTCTGACGAGAGTTTGAATACATCTTCACCGCAACGCAACGGAGCTCATCAGGTTATGGGCCCAGTCACGCAAGTCTAGAGCAACAACAAGATAACAGAAGTAAGAAAAACTGTTAGCCAAGAGAAGCTACTAGACAAGCCAGGATAAAGATGGTGCCGAGAGAACCCCACGAAAATTGAGGACTCTAAAAGCCACAGCCTGAGCAACGTTTTGGAGATCGCAAACTATAAAAATAATAAAAGTGAAAATGGCCAGACCAGGAACGCTACAAAAGCAGATGGTCTTCGATGGAACAGAAGATAAGTATGATCTATGGGAAACACGATTCCTTAGCCGTTTACACATTCTGAAGCTAAAAGACCCCATTTTGAGAGAGCCCGCTGACGAGGCCGCCATAGCTGCAGATCCAAAGAAGAATGCAGATTGTTATGCTCAACTAGTAAATGCACTAGATCAGGGGTCGGGAACCTTTTTGGCTGAGAGAGCCATGAAAGCCAAATATTTAAAAATGTATTTCCGTAAGAGCCGTATAAAAAATGTTAACACTGAATACAACTAAATGCGTGCATTTTTAAGTTAGACCAACATTTTTAGAGTATAAAGAGGTTCTTATTATTTTCAATAACAGTGTTATTCTGAAGCTAACCAATAATAAATAAAATACTTTTACCATTAATGTGACTTCTGGTGCTGCATGGTTTTGCTGATGGCTCTGTACTCTGGTTGATACGTGATTATTTTTAACATTGTGATTACCAGCGGAATTATTTGTTACTTATCGTCTTAAGCAATGACAGCTAGGATTTATCTGAGAGCCAGATGCAGTCATCAAAAGAGCCACATCTGGCTCTAGAGCCATAGGTTCCCTACCCCTGCACTAGATGATAAGAGCCTATCATTGATAAGACATGATGCCGCCGATGATGGAAGGAAAGTCTTGAAATTATTAAGAGAACATTATTCTGGAAAGAGCAAGCCCAGAATTCTAAATCTGTACACTTCATTGACCACCATAAAAATGGAAGGAAATGAGACTGTGACTGATTATATAATAAGGGCTGAGAATATAATTTCAGCTCTTCGTGATGCAGGACAGAACATGAGTGACGGGCTGCTTGTGGCCACCATTTTGAATGGACTGCCAGACTCATTCAGACCACTGGCTATCCATGTTACACAAAATGAGGACAACGTGACATTTAAGGACTTCAAGAGAAGACTGAGGGTTTATGAAGAATCTGAGAAGATGAGGAAAACTGGACTTGCAGACAGTGTGATGAAGACCACGATGAAGACTAGCACAAAGCAAAGCAAACAAGGCACCAAGACACACTGGAAGGAAGGGAAAGCCACTCCGACATGTTACAAATGTGGAGAAAAAGGGCATATCAGAATCAGGTGTACCAAGAAAGTGTGGTGCAGTCACTGCAAGAGTAACACACACGCAGAGTATCTATGCAGGAAAAAGGGAAAAGACGGAGCCAGAAAAGTTGCAGAAGAAGAGGAGGACATCGACGACGGGGATCAATGTTTCATGGCCAAGCATGCAACAGACGAGAGGCCATCTATCAACGTGAAGAAGAGAGGGATAATGATGGACGCCGGAGCGACATGTCATATTGTGAACGACATCGCCAAGTTCAAGTGCTTTGACAACACATTACAGCCCGACACCCATTCTATCGAGCTGGTGGATGGGACCAAGTGCAGTGGGACGGCGCAACGCAGAGGGACGTCGCGGATCTATCTGCTGGACAACGAGGGCCGACAACAAAGAGCACAGCTACAGGAGGCGTTGTATATACCAACCTATCCACACAACATCTTCTCAGTGGCAAGGGCAACAAACGGTGGAGCGACAGTGACATTCAGAAGGGAGACAGCCACATGATCACCAAGAAAGGGGACAGGTTTGACTTCCATGAAGTGGTAATCTGTTTTACTTACCAACTGTTCAGAACATTTTTGATAAATGCAATATGTGCCACGACATGCAAACCTGGCATGAAATATTGGGTCACTGCAATTATGAGGATGTACAAAAATTAATGGGTGTGGTAAGAGGTATGAAAATCAGAGGCAGTGCAGCCAGGCCAGTACAGCTGTGTGAAATATGTGCAAAGGGTAAATTCACACAGACAAGAAATAGGGAGCCAGACAAAAAGGCTACAGAGCCCTTACAACTGGTGCATACAGATTTAGCCGGTCCTATGAGAACCCCAAGCTTAGAAGGTCACAAATATGCACAGTCCTTTACGGACGACTATTCAGGTGCCATGACTGTTCATTTTCTCAAATGCAAAAGTGATGCGGTACATGCCACAGAGAGGTTCTTAGCAGACTCCGCCCCTTTTGGGGAAGTTAAATGTCTACGCTCGGATAATGGTACTGAATTTACGAGCAAGGAATTCAAAGCACTGTTAACCAAAAATAAGATTAAGCACGAGACATCTGCACCCTATTCGCCTCACCAAAATGGCACGGCAGAGAGAAGTTGGAGAACCCTCTATGAGATGGGCAGGTGTATGCTTTTTGACAGTAAACTACCAGACAAAATGTGGAATTATGCTGTACAGACAGCTGCCTATGTGCGAAACAGATGTCACAGTAAACGCACAAGGAAAACACCTTATGAGATGCTCACAGGCAAGAAGCCAAACATGTCCAAACTTCAGAAATTTGGATCTGTGTGCTTTGCATACACACAAGAGAAAGGAAAGTTAGATCCTAGATGTGAGCAGGGTCGTTTTATCGGGTACGATAAGAACAGCCCAGCTTATCTTGTATATTATCCAGACACAGAAACGGTCCAAAAACACAGAATAGTGAAATTTACAAACAAAACAGTCAACGAAAAAGAAACACAAACACATGGACCACACACTCAGCATCAGGACAGAGAGGTACACCCCAGGGTCCTTGACAATGAGGAAAGTGATGATGAAAAAATGGGAAATGAATCAGGTCAAAATGTTAAAGATGATGTTTCTGTTTCAGAGATTGAAAGTGAACAGTCTAGCGCTGGGGGTCAGGGAAGAAAGAACCCACCTAGAGTTAGAAGAAGGCCTGTATGCCTACAGGAATATGACATGGAAGACACAGCAGACAGGCTGGTAACTTGTGTAGACTCATGTTATAGAGCAGTTTGCGACATACCACAAAATTACCAGGATGCCATACGATCAACCAGGTCACGGCAGTGGATAAGTGCAATGAATGACGAAATACAGTCACTAAAAGAGAATGATACATTCAAAATCACCCATTTACCACCAGGCAAAAAGGCAGTGGGGGGTAGGTGGGTGTATACACTCAAGAGTAATACAGATGGGTCAGATAAGTGTAAAGCAAGATTTGTTGCAAAAGGTTATAGCCAAAAACAAGGCATTGATTATGAGGAAACATTCTCGCCTACCGCTGACATGACAACTGTCAGACTAGTCATGCAAAAAGCAGTGCAGGAAGATCTAGTTTTACATCAAATGGATGTGAAAACCGCATACCTACACGCACCAATTGACTGTGAGGTCTATCTCGAACAACCGGAAGGTTATGAGAAAAAGTCAAAAACAGGAGAGAAGCTAGTATGCAAATTAGAGAAGTCCTTATATGGTCTTAAGCAGTCAGGTCGAAACTGGAATTCTCTGTTGCATGTATATCTCACTGAAAACGGTTTTGATCCAAATCTTGCTGATAACTGCATACACAAGGGAAAAAGAAAATGAAAAAGTGATTTTGATTGTGTGGGTTGATGATCTGATAATTGCTGCTAACAATGAGGAGGTTGTGAAAAATGTCAAAGTGATGCTCACTGAGAGATTTAATATGAAAGACCTGGGGAAATTAAACAGTTTTCTAGAGATACATTTTAAACATTCAGAGGACCGAGTCACAATGTCACAACACAGGTACGTGAACAAAATCCTCTCCAGATTTGGGATGCAGGATTGTAAGGCCAGAGAGACCCCATGCGAGTCAAAACTTGAATACACAGAAAATGCTGTAAAAATGGAAGAACCAAGGATCTATCGAGAAGCAGTGGGAAGTTTAATCTATTTGGCTACTTGCACTAGACCAGATTTAAGTTATGTGGTCAGTAAACTTTCCCAGCATTTTGCTGAGCCAAGTGAGGAGCATTGGAACACTGTAAAGCATGTGCTCAGGTATCTTAAAGGTACAACAGACCGTGGGTTATGTTTTAAAAAGGATGACACAGGTGAACTTGGTCTAATAGTCCACAGTGATGATGACTGGGCATCTGAGGTCACAGATAGACGTAGCACCACAGGGTACTGTGCCAGTTTAAGTGAGAAAAGTGCACTCATTTTATGGAAGAGTCGAAAGCAAACGACAGTTGCACTGTCTACCTACGAGGCAGAATACATGGCCTTAGCGTCAGCCATACAGGAGTGTATGTATTTGCAACAGTTACTCAAGGGTATTGATAAGTGTCAGTATGCACAAACCAAAGTTTACGATGACAACCAAGGAGCTATTGCACTAGCTAGAAATCCAGTAAACCGACAAAGGTGCAAACATTGATATCAAATATCATTTCATACGTGAAACTGTAAATAGTGGGAGAATATAATATAATAATAAGAATAATAATATAATATAATAAGAATAAGAATATAATATAATATAATATAATATAAGAATAGAATATAATATATAATATTGGGACGGCGTGGCGAAGTTGGTAGAGTGGCTGTGCCAGCAATCGGAGTGTTGCTGGTTACTGGGGTTCAATCCCCACCTTCTACCTTCCTAGTCACGTCCGTTGTGTCCTTGGGCAAGACACTTCACCCTTTGCCTCTGATGGCTGCTGGTTAGCACCTTGCATGGCAGCTCCTGCCATCAGTGTGAATGTGTGTGTGAATGGGTAAATGTGGAAATACTGTCAAAGCGCTTTGAGTACCTTGAAGGTAGAAAAGCGCTATACAAGTATAACCCATTTATCATTTATTCATCATAATATGTTTGGATTAGTGTCCTACTGACAACATGATTGCTGACTTGATGACAAAGCCAGCCACTAAACTACAATTGAAGACGTTTGCACAGTATTTGTTTGGCACTTAGGGTGAAATAAAAGCATAACGTGTGCCAAAATGTATTTTTGTTGTTTTATTTTCTATGAAAAAGAATGTACCACAATAAGTTAAGAGCGAGTGGGGGTGTTAAGTGTAATACTGTTGTACGCCCTTACCCATTGTGTCCATTAGAGGGCAGTGTTTACCTCTGTGTTATCTAACACCTATACTTCCTGTTCCGGTGTCATATATCATGAGTCATTCTCTGATTGTTAGAGCGGCAACACGTTACGATGCTACCGCTACAATAAATATACCTACAAGGCCAAAGGTCAAATGTGTCTGACGAGAGTTTGAATACATCTTCACCGCAACGCAACAAAGCTCAACAGGCACGATGGCGAGCGCCTGGTGGCCGGGCCTGTCCTCATGTGACCCGGCCGGGCACAGCCCGAAGAGGCAACGTGGGTCTCCCCTCTAATGGGCTCACCACCCATAGCAGGGGCCATAGAGGTCGGGTGTGATGTGAGCTGGGCGGCAGCCGAAGCCGGGGAACTTGGCGGTCCGATCCTCGGCTATAAGCTAGCTCTTGGGACGTGGAACATCACCTCACTAAGGGGAAGGGAGCCTGAGCTAGTGCGCGAGGTGGAGAAGTTCCGGCTAGATATAGTTGGACTCACTTCGACGCACAGCAAGGGCTCTGGATCCAGTTCTCTCGAGAGGGGCTGGACTCGCTTCCACTCTGGCATTGCACGCAGTGATAGGCAACGGGCTGGGGTGGCAATTCTTGTTGCCCCAGGCTCAAAGTCTGTATGTTGGAGTTCAACCCAGTGGACGAGAAGCTAGCTTCCCTGCCTTCGAGTGTGGGGACGGGTCCTGACTGTTGTGCTTACGCCTCAAACAGCTGCTCAGAGTACCCACCCTTTTTTGATTCACTCGAAGGAGTACTGGAGAGTGCTCACCCGGGTGATTCCCTTGTTCTACTGGGGGACTTCAACGCTCAAATTGGCAAAGACAGTGAAACCTGGAGAGGCGTGATTGGGAAGAATGGCCGCCCGGATCTGAACCGGAGTGGTGTTTTGTTATTGGACTTTTGTGCTCATCACAGATTGTCCATAACAAACACCATGTTCAAACATAAGGGTGTCCATATGTGCACTTGGTACCAGGACACCCAAGGCCGCAGTTCCATGATCGACTTTGTAGTTTTGTCATCGGATTTGCGGTCTCATGTTTTGGACACTCGGGTGAAGAGAGGGGCGGGGCTTTCTACCGATCACCACATGGTGGTGAGTTGGCTGCCATGGTGGGGGAGGATGCCGGACAGACCAGGCAGGCCCAAACGCATTGTGAGGGTCTGCTGGGAACGTCTAGCAGAGTCTCCAGTTAGAGAAAGTTTAACATGTTTGAACATGTCACAAGGGAGGTGCTGGATATTGGGGGCGGTACGTCTGGATTGGCAGACTGGGGTGGTGGTTCCTCTCTTTAAGAAGGGGAACCGAAGGGTGTGTTCCAACTATTGTGGGATCACACTCCTCAGCCCTCCCGGTAAGGTCTATTCAGGTGTACTGGAGAGGAGGCTACGTCGGTAGGGATGATGTTTGATAAGAAATTATGGAGTTTGAGCCTATTATCGAATCCTCTTATCGAACCGATTCCTTATCGATTCTCTTATCGAGTCCAGCTAGGTTGTTGTATACGGAAAAAAACACACAATATTTGGTTTAACAAAAGCTCACTTTTATTTTATAAGAAAAAATAAAATCTAATTAATAAATAAATATTGACTTTTACCCCCCTAAAAAAATCAAATAAAATAAATAAATATTGACTGTTGTTACCCAAAGTATATTAAGTGGGATTTTTCAGAAAAACAAATATATACAGTAACACAAAAACAACCTGTCTCTGTGATCACTATAGGTGTATGAATAATAATAGTGTTAAATAAAATCAGTCCCTTGGGCACACAACTGAAAATAATACAGCTCTCCAAAAAGTGCACTTCTGCTGCTATTTGACATAACTGTTTGTTATGATGCTTTGACATTTTTGCACTTTATTTCTTTATTGAAAGAAAATTCTATGAAGAGAAAAGTTGTTTGCAAATGTGGTTACAATGCTAAAAAATGAAACGTTATAACTAAAAAAAGAAATACACTTTATTGAGTTAACATTATTTCTTTATAGGGGGAAAGATGTGATGTTATGAGCTAGGAATATAACAACTACACTACCCAGCATGCAACGGGAGTTACGAGCATGCGCGGTAGCCCCGAAAAGTGTTGTTGCATGTCACCACCCGGCAGCTAAGAATGAGGTTATGAGCACGCTGTGAAAGTAAACGTCAAGAACTCAGCCAACACGCCTCGTCTGCATTATTTATAATTAGACAGACAACACATATACAGTGTGATTTTGTTTTGTTTACAAGGAAAGAAAAACACAAGTTAAAAAAGGGAGATGTCATATATGTGCTGCGGTTGCTTTAAGAACGTTGCGACAGCTGCCGTAAAGGAGGTGCGTTGCTAGCCTTGTTGCTATGTTTCTGGTAGGTCGTAAAAGTGTTCGTCATGTGTTTGTACCCTGCTCAAATCTCTCAGTAAAGTTATGCATTGGATTATACCTTTTGTTTTGAACTTTATTACACCTTGGAGCGCTTTTTCCGTTGCATTGTTTTCCTGCTTTCCCTATCTGGGCTTAATGACTGAGCTACATGACGTCATTTCTTGTGATGTCTCACGGGGCATTTCTGGTCGGGACAGGACTGGTCCCAGGGATTCGAATAAAGAACCAACTCTTTTTCTTTACTATAGTGGTCTCGATAACGGGTACCGGTTCTCAAAAAGTGATTCGAGTCCGAGGACTCTGTTCTTTTCTTATCGAACAACCGGGAAAACCGGTTTCGAGTATCATCCCTATACGTCGGATAGTCATACCTCGTATTCAAGAGGAACAGTGTGGTTTTCGTCCTAGTCGTGGAACTGTGGATCAGCTCTATAGTCTCGGCAGGGTCTTTGAGGGTGCATGGGAGGTTGCCCAACCAATTTACATGTGCTTTGTGGACTTAGAGAAGGCATTCGACCATGTACCCCGGGAAGTCCTGTGGGGAGTGCTCAGAGAGTATGGGGTAACGGACTGTCTGATTGTGGCGGTCTGCTACCTGTATGATCAGTGTCTGCATTGCCGGCAGTAAGTCGGACCCGTTTCCAGTGAGGGTTGGACTCCGCAAAGGCTGCCCTTTGTCACCGATTCTGTCCATAACTTTTATGGACAGAATTTCTAGGCGCAGTTAGGGCATTGAGGGGATCTGGTTTGGTGGCTGCAGGATTGGGTCTCTGCTTTTTGCAGATATGTGGCCCTGATGGCTTCATTTGAATCAGAATCAGAATCAGAATCAGAATCAGAATAGTTTTATTGCCATTGTTTGAGAACGGGTTCACAAACTAGGAATTTTTCTTGGTGCAATCGTGCAACATAAAACACATATAACACAGATTTGGTAATAACAAGAGCTGTAACTGCGCTATCATATCTTGTTATAGACTTAGAAGGAATTCAAAGGAGCTACTGTTAGCTGGATGGACCGTAGTCACCTGCCTGAGGGGAGAGGGGAGAATAGTTTGTGTCCAGGGTGAGAAGAGTCAGCTGTGATCCGACACACATGCCTCCTTGTCCTGGAGGAGAACAAGTCCTGGAGGGATGGGAGCTTGCAGCCAATCACCTTCTCAGCAGCACGTACGATGCGCTGCAGCCGATGCTTATCCTGGACTGTGGCGCCGGGGAACCACACGGTGATGGAGGAGGTGAGGATGGACTCGATGATGGCTGAGTAAAACTGCACCAGCATCTCGGTCGGCACCTTAAGTTTCCTCAGCTGCCGCAGAAAGTACATCCTCTGCTGGGCCTTCTTGATGAGGGAGCTGATGGTCGGCACCCACTTGAGGTCCTGGGTGATGGTGGCGCCCAAGAAACGGAAGGAGTCCACAATGGAGACGGGGGTGGGAGAGTCAATCAGGGTGAGGGGGGATGGTGGGGCTGTGACTTTCCTGAAGTCCATGATCATCTCCACTGTTTTCTGGGCGTTCAGCTCCAGGTTGTTGAGGCTGCACCTGGACGCCAGCCGGTTCACCTCTCTCCTGTAGGCGGTCTCATCGCCATCAGAGATGAGCCCGATGAGGGTAGTGTCATCCGCAAACTTAAGCAGTTTTACGGACTGGTGACTGGAGGTGCAGCAGTTTGTATACAGGGAGAAGAGCCAGGGGGAGAGTACACAGCCCTGAGGAGTACCAGTGTTTGTGGTTCGACTGTCCGAGACAATCTTCCCCAGCTTCACGTGCTGTCTTCGGTCTGTCAGAAAGTCATTGATCCAACTGCAGAGGGAGTCGGGCACGCTGAGCTGGTAGAGCTTGTCTCGTAGCAGTCCAGGGAAGATTGTGTTGAAGGCAGAGCTGAAGTCCACAAACAGGATCCTAGCGTAGGTTCCTGGGGAGTCCAGATGGTCCAGGATGAAGTGGAGGGCCAGGTTCACTGCATCATCCACAGACCTGTTGGCTCTGTAGGCGAACTGCAGTGGGTCCCGGAGGGGGGTGGTGATGTCCTTGAGGTGGGGCAGGACCAAGCGCTCAAAGGACTTCATGACCACAGACGTCAGCGCAACCGGCCTGTAGTCATTAAGTCCTGTGATCCATGCTTTCTTGGGGACAGGGACAATGGTGGAGGTCTTTAAGCAGGACGGCACGCGGCATAGCTCCAGAGAGGTGTTAAAAATGTTAGTGAAGACAGGAGCCAGCTGATCCGCGCAGTGTCTGAGAGTGGAGGGGGAGACACCATCCGGCCCGGGGGCCTTCCGCGTATTCAGCCTCAAGAACTGCCGGCGTACATATTCCTCTCGGATAGAGAGGGCCTTTAAAGTCCTATGATGTTCTTGGAGTTCTGTGATATCCTCTGAGTCCTTTGAGTCCTTTAAATCCTGTTGGCATTGGTGGGGAGGGTGATGGTGGGGGGAGCAGAGCTTTGATGAGCTTAAGGGCCGTTCATGACGACAGTAATGTGTGTTGAGGCCCTGAGCGAGAGTCCGGTCATTCAGGGCCTGGGGGGTTTTGGGCTTATAGTTCGTAAGGGCCCTTAGCCCACTCCAAACGGCCGCAGAATCATTGGAGCGGAACTGTTCCTGTAGACGGTTAGAATACACAGATTTAGCTTTCTCCACTTCCCTGTTGAAGTGGTACATTGCTTCTCTGTAGGTACTGCGGTCCCTGCTTCTCCGCACAGCCTCCTTCTTCTTGCGCAGCTGTCGGAGCTTGGGTGTGAACCAGGGCTTGTCGTTGTTATAACGAGCCCTGGTGCGCGTTGGAATGATGCGCGTCTCATTGAACTGTATGTATGAGGTCACAGTGTCCGTATACTCGTCCAGATTGTCCGTGGCCGTTCCAATTGCCTCCCAGTCTGTCGTCTCCCAACATGCACGCAGCTCCTCCACAGCCTCGGCGGTGAAACACTTAATGGTCCTCATAACATGTTTAGCCAGTTTCAGTCTCTGTCTGTATGAAGGGAATAAGTGCACCATCACGTGATCTGATAGTCCAAGAGCAGCGCGCGGGACTGCATGAAAAGCCTTGCTTATTGTAGTGTAACAGTGATCGAAAGTGTTCTCCTCTCTGGTCGGGGTAATTCCTGGCTCAAATTTCCCTTGTTAAAGTCACCAAGCATCTTAACAAGAGAGTCCGGAAAAGACCGTTCCACATGTAAGATCTGGCCTGCAAGCGCGCGCTGAGCGTCACGCACGTCCGCGCCGGGTGGGATGTAAACAGCCACCAGTATGTATGAAATGATCTCACGCGGTGAGTGGAAGGGCTTACAGTGAATTAAAATATATTCCAGAGAAGGAGAGCAGTGTTTGGATATCATCGTCACGTCTTTACACCAGTTGCTGTTGATGAAGAAGCAGACTCTTCCGCCTCTTTTTTTGCCGGAGAGCCCTGCGGAGAAGATGAAAGCCCTCCAGTTGAACCGCGCTGTCCGGGACACTTGCGCTCAGCCATGTGTCCGTGAAGCACAAAACACAAGATGAGGAAAAATCCTTGTTTCTTCTCATCAGCAACGCTAGCTCGTCCATCTTGTTGGCAAGTGAGCGGACGTTGGAGAGAAAGATGCCTGGTAGAGGCGTGCGTAATCCCCGTCCGCGAAGATGGACAAGGGCGCCCGCTCGCTTTCCTCTTCGGTGCGGTCTCCCTGTTTTGATCACAGAATGGACCAAATCCGCAGCTGACGCTAAGATGACCGATAATAAGTCCATAGGGAGGATGGATCTGATGTTCAGTAGCTCTTCGCGGGTGTAAGAGCACGCGGACACACAATTTACGCACAAAAACAAACAAAACAGAGCGCATGAGAGCATAATATTCACGATCTTCAGCTCTCACTGGATCGGTTTGCAGCCTAGTGTGAAGCGCGGAAAAGGGTGGAGTGCCTTCTCCGGGTTTGGGAGAAGATCTTGCCCCAAGTGTATGAGTTCAAGTACCTCGGAGTCTTGTTCACGAGTGAGGGAAGAGTTGATCGTGACATGGCCAGGTGGATCGGTGCAGCATCTTCAGTATTGCGGACGCTGTATTGATCCGTTGTGGTGAAGAAGGAGCTGAGCAGGAAGGCAAAGCTCTCAATTTACCAGTCGATCTACGTTCCGATCCTCACGTATGGTCATGAGCTTTGGGTTATGACCAAAAGGACAAGATCACGGGTACAAGCGGCCAAAATGAGTTTCCTCCACCGGGTGGTAGGGCTCTCCCTTAGAGATAGGGTGGAGCTCAAAGTAAAGCCGCTGCCTCTCCACATTGAGAGGAGCCAGATGAGGTGGTTCGGGCATCTGGTCAGAATGCCCCCCGAACGTCTCCCTAAGGAGGTGTTTCGTGCACGTCCGACCGGTTGGAGGCCACGGGGAAGACCCAGGACACGCTGGGAAGACTATGTCTCCCGGCTGGCCAGGGAACGCCTTGGGATCCCCCGGGAGGGGCTGGACGAAGTGGCTGGGGAGAGGGAAGTCTGGGCTTCCCTGCTTAGGCTGCTGCCCCTGCAACCCGACCTCGGAAGCGGAAGAAGATGGATGGATGGATGGATTTTTCAATAAGGTTCAAAATGCTCATCAGGATTTTTCTTCTTTGTACTTTGAGTTAGAACATTTTTTTAACTGGATCATATTAGTACTTTTTAAAATGTGTTGCTTAATCCATTCCATAATTTAGTTCCACATACAGATATGCTACATTGAATTATTATAATTGATAATAGAAATTATAAAAGATAATTGCAGAAAGAAACACCAACAAAGGCTTTCTTATTGTCTGTTGTATGTCCTGTCGTCCACAAGTTGCAGACATTATACTTCTTTACTTTACACTTGACAGTGTTTGTCCATCTTAAACATTCATTTATGTTCCAACACATCTACCCGAGCACGTTAAGAGCATTTGTGAATTGTTTAGAGTGATTTATGGCGCAAATGTTTGTTGGTAAATCAGAGACAATGAGTGATTATCATCACACATCAACATCTCTAACATCTAAATGAAGAAAAAAAAATGCTGCCTCTTTGCTCGGTCAGCATTCAACAAAAAATATGTTCTTAATTGCTGTATCCAGGATAAAATACATGTTAAATAAACATACTGTAAGTATATGTAAACAATGAAGTAAATGTTTATATACTACATTACCCAGAAAGCTGAAGGCCTTAGACAGAAACAGGAAGTAGGTCTGAGGGAAAACGACAACTTTATTGTTACATGTTGTTGTTCCTGCTTCATCTACACAAGAAACAAACATGAGTTTTGATTAGACAGTTGATTTGCATATTTGACTCAGAGACAAATGCAATTGGCCAAAATGATGCTGATTGGCCAAAATGTAGTCTGGTAGTTCCAGGCAAAGTTGCGAGATTGCTCGTAATTGGCGGAGATTGTTTGAATTTGCGTGAATTGGCGTTATGCTGACGTCTTTCCTGAAGGGGTTGGTTATTGATACAGCTATTATTGTTTTCTCAACCCTGCTCCCCAATCATTTAACCCCTCTACACTTCCATCTCAACTCCACCAACTGAGACTGATTCCTGCTGTCTGGATTCTGTTTCTTCAGTTGTTTTACTTGAATGTATGAGGAGTGTGGGGGCTCCTCCATGTGTCAAGTACTGTGAGATACATTCCGACGTGAATTGGCGCTATATACAGTAAATAACATTGATTTAACACCAAAGTCTTGAAAAGGAAACGAGAAATGGCAAAGAACAAAAGCAGCCCTTTGTTTAATTGAACGTCATTTGTCTAAGAGTCACAGGGTTCAATGGAGGCATTGCAGATTATTTGGGTCTACAGTGTGTGTCTGATTGGGCCCTGATGTCAGCCAGAGGCAGACCTGACACTCAATGAATCACCGCCTGGGACTGAAGGCCTGCTGTGAGACATTAAAGGGCAAATGCAGTGTGAACCGTGAATGAGATATTTCTAACTTGTGTGAAGAGATCAGTATCCACAACTAAAGAGCGATATATTTTTTTACTAGCCAAGCAAGAGGAACCATTCTGTTTGAGGTAGAGCCCGAAGGCACACACCACGACTCTCAGCATCTACAATATCACGTTTCAGGTAGAGGAAGATCAAAACAGGGTAGCTTACTCTTAATAGGGTTATTGTCAGGAGAAAATATGCGAGCATAAAACACTGCAGCTCCTCTGCAAACATGAATATGAGGCTTGAAAGTAGTATACTACTTTTTAACAATTGAAAATATGTCTTACAGCTCCCACAATAGTGTATTTGTAAGTGGACCGACTATAGCTATAATACCTTCTCTTGTGTATTTGGGATATGCATAAGTCCTGGAAATCTGAAATCAAATCATGGAGGCATGGCAGGGATATTTACAAAACAATATTGCCTTCCTTCATACTTCGTCTTGGAATTGACCCAATTTGTGACATTTTCCCCGATTGTGACGTCAGCGAATATCTCCCTAATTCACCCGAAGAGCTTCGCACGAGTCTGCCGCTGTCGTCAATAAGTTCTTTGTTTTTCTCTAGCCTCTTGTTGTGGGGCAGACTGGCTCATACATTCACATGCGTCCTACGCTGCTGCCATTTTTACTTTAAAAAAGCAATTTGTTCTAACTTATGTTAGTCAGTAGACTTCAAATGAAAGCGCTAAAAAAAAAAGAAACCGGGTCGACGGGGTGAAGACACTGTCAAAGAGATGTCCTCTCGTAGTTCTCTTTTTGAACACATGTAGCCCGTGCTACTTACAAAACCCAAAACCATTTAAGTTGGCACATTGTGTAAATGGTAAACAAAACAGAATACAATTGAATAGACTGCAAAGACAAGATATTTAATGTTCGAACTGAGAAACTTAATTTTCGGGGGCGGTATAGCTCGGTTGGTAGAGTGGCCGTGCCAGCAACTTGAGGGTTCCAGGTTTGATCCCAGCTTCTGCCATCCTAGTCACTGCCGTTGTGTCCTTGGGCAAGAGACTTTACCCACCTGCTCCCAGTGCCACCCACATTGGTTTAAATGTAACTTAGATATTGGGTTTCACTATGTAAAAGCGCGTTGAGTCACTAGAGAAAAGCGCTATATAAATATAATTCACTTCACTTCACTTCACTTCTGCAAATAATCATTAACTTAGAATTTAATGGCAGCAACACATTGCAAAAAAGTTGGCACAGGGGCATTTTTACCACTGTTACATGGCCTTTCCTTTTAACAACACTCAGTAAACGTTTGGGAACTGAGGACAACAATTTTTTAAGCTTTTTAGGTGGAATTCTTCTCCGTTGTGGTATTTTAGGCTTCATATTGCGCCACACATTTTCAATGGGAGACAGGTCTGGACTACCGGCAGGGCCAGTCTAGTCTTTTACTACGAAGCCAAGCTGTTGTAACACGTTGCTTGGCATTGTCTTACTGAAGTTGCAGGGGCGTCCATGATAACGTTGCTAGGACGGCAACATATGTTGCTCCAAAACCTGTATGTACCTTTCAGCATTAATGGTGCCTTCACAGATGTGTAAGTTACCCATGCCTTGGGCAGTAATACACCCCCATACCATCACAGATGCTGGCTTTTGAACTTTGCGCCTAGAACAGTCCGGATGGTTCTTTTCCTCTTTGGTCCGGAGGACACGACGTCCACAGTTTCCAAAAACAATTTGAAATGTGGACTCGCCAGACCACATATCACTTTTCCACTTTGCATCAGTCCATCTTAGATGAACTCGGGCCCAGCGAAGCGTTTCTGGGTGTTGTTGATAAATGACTTTCGCTTTGCATAGTAGAGTTTTAACTTGCACTTACAGATGTAGCGACCAACTGTAGTTACTGACAGTGGTTTTCTGAAGTGTTCCTGAGCCCATGTGATGATATCCTTTACACACTCATGTCGCTTTTTGTTGCAGTACCGCCTGAAGGATCGAAGGTCATGGGCGTTCAATGTTGTTTTCCGGCCTTGCCTCTTACGTGCAGTAATTTATGTAGATTCTCTGAACCTTTTGATGACATTATGGACCGTAGGTGGTGAAATCCCTAAATGTCTTGCAATAGCTTGTTGAGAAATGTTGTTCTTAAACAATTTGCTCACGCATTTGTTCACTAAGTGGTGACCTTCGCCCCATCCTTGTTTGTGAATGACTGAGCATTTAATGGAATCTGCTTTTATACACAATCATGGCACCCACCTGCTCCCAATTAGCCTGTTCACCTGTGGGATGTTCCAAATAAGTGTTTGATGAGCCTTCCTCAACTTTCTCAGTCTTTTTTCGCCACTTGTGCCAGCGTATTTGAAACAAGTTGCAGGCATCAAATTAGCTAATATTTGCAAAAAATAACAAAGTTTCTCAGTTCGAACGTTAAGTATCTTGTCTTTGCAGTCTATTCAATTAAATATATAGATTGAAAAGTATTTGCAAATCATTGTATTCTGTTTTTATTTACGTTTTAGACAATGTGTCAACCTGACAGGTTTTGGCTTTGAAATAAAGTGAATACACATCTCTCCCTGTCCACAAACAGAGTGTTGTAGGATTACAGTTATCACATCATTGAATTGTTGTTCATTATTCTCCTGTAGTAGTAGCTGCGTGAATCTCACAGTAGATACTAAAACGTCTTTAGTATCCCGATTAAAATTCCGATATAGACCTTGATTGCACCACAAACGACAGACTCATTCTCCGCAATGTAAATTAGTCTAAATAATGGAACATTGATCTTCTGTTTTACTTGCAATGTTTGTCATATTATGTAGGAACAGTGAATTATATCACTATGATTTGGAGCGGGACACGTCCCCCCGTCCCCAGTGCCATCTGCATCCATGATGCAAACAACAAACGCACTCCTAAATCGTGTCAAGTCAGCCGAACGGTTCAGATTTTTTTCAGAAACCGTCTCATCTCTTGCTCACGGTGAAGCTTTTTCGAGTCTTTCGCGGAGCCCCAGACCATCGGTGAGCAGGCTCAAGTTTTAAAGTGTTGCGCCAAAACAGAGATGCCGTTTGACGGAGATGTGGGGAATCTGCTTCAACAGAACCAGACGTGGACTGAGCAACCCGACCCCCCGACTCCTATGTGAACCCACCAGTCTGCTCAAACATGAAACATTCTCCTCATCCAGAGAAATGGAAAGATCAGAAACACACACACACGCGTCGAGACGGGGAAACACATTTAAAAAGTTGGTTTGATGAGGTCACGCTATTCTCTTTCGCATCGGAAACTCCTGACCCCCCCGGCATCTTTTTAACTACTTTCCCTTGAGGTTACATGTAAAGAGTTCTGTAGAGGGTGAAATTCGCCCTCATCTGTCAAGCCATTGACTAAAGTGTTAATGATACAAAGTGATTAAAACAGGAAATTGATGTGTATGATTATTGCATTTGATGATACATAAAACTGATATATTTCCTCCTCACAAGGGATACAAAACAAGCCCCCAGTGCTTGACCCCGGGGTCCTCACGCACACGGGTCACTGCGAAAGAGAGAAATGGTAGCACCCACCTCTGCCCCCCCACACTGACAGCACCAAGATTGACGAGGGGAGCTAAGTCAAAAGACTCACAGGAGAAAAATAAACACATCCGAGGGCTTTTACTAACTTATGGCCAGCGATGTCACCGCCACCAGACTAGACTAGCAAAGAGTAGAATGGCACCGACTGAAAACAGCATGCGTGACGGTGGTGAAGACTTCCACACATCACCCAGAGATGTCCTGTATCTTGTTTCTCACCTACGTTGCATGCTATAGAACAGGGATGTAGTAGTGTAATGATAAACTGCGGTAGAAACGGTTAGTATTATAATAGGCTGATCATATTCTGAAATCCCAAAGAGAGGACACATATATGCGTGCCAAGGCGGGCAGCACGCCAAGGCCGGGACTAGGTGAAAATTTGCCAATGATACTCGAACTTGCTTTATAAATAATGTATTTATTTAAATATAGCATTTTTTCTCCTCTGTTGACAGCAGTGTTGGCGCTAGGAATTTTCAAAATGGGGTCCACCATCAAGTCATAAAAATGGGGTCCCACAGTAAATTTTTGGGGTCCCACTTTTTTGTAAGTGTTTTGAAAACAAATGATAAACGTATGCATTGTCCTGTTATATCTCACATTGTATGTTGTGTTTTGGAAAAAGGTTGTCATAAACGTTACTTAATTCATTAAAATAAATAATAAAAAAAGAAAACAAATTTGTATGCATATGTAAATTTAATCAGTTATAAACATTCATTCACTTTCTTCTTTCTTTCAGGGATCTAAACTTTACCGCTGCTGGTAGTTTTTTCTATGTTTTTATTTAATAAGTTGTAGGTGTATTCATTTCAGTATAAAAGTGTAAAAAGTGTTTTGCTTCGGTCATGAAATGATGATAATGGTGTGCCAGGGCATACATACATTTTACATTTAACACTTAAATCTCTGGAGTCTACATCAACTTCAGATCCATTCCTCATTTAAAAATGTTTTATTTTTTTTTATGTTGTTTTTTTGTTTGTTTGTTTTCCGCCCTTTTTTGTCAAACAAAACTATGTTTTTTTTATGGCAAACACACAAAATATGCAAAATCTTCCACCAAAAATATTTTTCAAAGTGGAATATTTGATGTGATGTAATCGGAACCTTGGATAGGTCAATAATTCATAATAACATTGATTTTGATTCAATATTATGTTTTGAGCAATGACAGTTTGAAAGAAAAAAAACAGCTTTGTTTTGTCAGTCAACATTGCAACTTTTTCTAAATTACATTTCACCTTTAAGCATTTTTATTTCACTTTTGTTATGTTTTTGTTTATTTTAATAGTATTTTTAGAATGTGCCGTGGGCCTTTAAAACATTAGCTGTGGGCCGCAAATGGTAATGATTTCAATGCATTAAAAAGACACAAAAAGTGTGTTTACGCCAACACTGCTTGACAGTATAACAAAATAAGTCACACTTATATTCTGTAACATTCACAGTTTTGGAAAAAAGTGCAGAGGTAGAAATATTCAAAATAACCTCTAAATTTGAATTTCCCCTCGGGGGTTAATAAAGTATTTCTGATTCTGATTGTATATATACTGTACATATATATATATGGGGGGGGGGTATATTGTAGCATTCCGGAAGAGTTAGTGCTGCAAGGGGTTCTGGTATTTGTTCTGTTGTGTTTATGTTGTGTTACGGTGCAGATGTTTCCCCGAAATGTGTTTGTCATTCTTGTTTGGTGTGGGTTCACAGTGTGGTGCATATTTTTAACAGTGTTAAAGCTGTTTATACCTCCACCCTCAGTGTGACCTGTATGGCTGTTGACCAAGTATGCTTTGCATTCACTTGTGTGTGTGAAAAGCTGTAAATATTGTGTGACTGGGCCGGCACGCAAAGGCAGTGTCTTTAAGGCACGCCCCAAATATTGTTGTCTGGATGGAAATCGGGAGAAATACGGGAGAATGGTTGCCCCGGTAGATTTTCGGGAGGGGCACTGAAATTCGGGAGTCTCCCGGGAAAATTGGGAGGGTTGGCAAGTATGTCAATCAATCCAATCCCTCGCTCTCTTTCTATCTCTGTCTCTGCTCCTCCCTCACGAATGCTGCTGCGTGCGCACACCTTCACAATTTGTTTTGTTTTTAACCCCTTCTTAACCCTGGACGTACATTGAAAATACATGCCTCAAAATGCCGGACATTTGAGGCATTTAAGAAACCCCGCCAGGAAAGCCCCGCAAAAGAGGACAAGTCCGAGGAAAAGAGGACGTATGGTCAGTCTAATTATAATTTCAAATAAAAATTATCATTAAACCGTTATTGATTAATGGACTTTGATCAACTCACAGACCAGTCATGCTGCTCATCTACAGGAGAAGCAAGCCAGCAAGGTATGGTTACATCCCTCCTGTAGACTAGTCACAATTGTTCAAACTCTAAACGGTGGAACATACTGTACACTCGCGTTGCGTAGCCTGCATTCCCTCTGACGTGGTCTTAGTTTGTTTATAGCTTTTATGTCGGAGTTGGCGCGTGACTTTGCAATTCTCTTCTAAAACCCCAATGGGAAGTGTTTTCTTGTGTGAGCAACTTGTTGACTATCTTCCTGAGAGAGAGCGCTTCCTGTGAGTAGTAGCGGTTGTAAACCATGGTGTCTGAAGTGACATCCACTTTAATGTTGGTGTTGGAACTAATCCTTCTGAAACATGCATTTTTCATGTACCGGTACACGTTGCTTCAAAACCGGAAAAAAAACACATTCGCAGAGGTGGGCTGTGCAACCCCTTTGTAGTTTGGCGAAGAAGTATTGTATAAATGGTCATGTTTCCTAATTTCCTCGATTAAAAGCACCTTTTTTCTCTATTTTTTCTGTAAAAGAGGTACGTTTTTTTTTTTCTTCTGCTGGGTAGGACACACCGGAAATTATGTGGTAAATAAGCTAACCAATCACAGCTCCTAAGTCCACGTCGCGGACTTAGGGGGAGGAGGGAGGAGTAAGACGGCTTCGCTTAGGCATGTTACGTGACGCAAGAGTAAAAACTTAGTGTTGTACACGAGGGCTGCACGATTAATCGACATCAAGGTTTTGATTGGTGCGATAATGTAACCGCCAAAGGTTGAGGGTTTTTTTTCCTCATTTGAGAGATAGACATGTTCACCAATCAGAATTGTTGAGCCTAGCGTTTGTTCGTCTCTCGCTTCAAACAAGGAGAAAAATGTCTCACTCTGTGCATCGCTCTCAGCACCTGAGAGCGTTTATTCAAAGGGGAAGTGCACTTTTGTTTTATTTTGCTTACCGTTCACAATCATTATGAGAGACACACGTCTTTTTTTTTGTTTTACGATTTTAAAGATGATAAAACACACAAAAGTGAGTCACCATTGTAGCCTTTAAAGTCCTCCATCAACGTTTTACATACACACTGCAAGTATATATATAATGTAGTAACAGACACCTTCATAAAAATATGTAATATGTACAATATACTCACTGCAAGTATATATATAATGTAGTAACAGACACCTTCATAACAATATGTAATATGTAAAATGTACACACTGCAAGTATATATATTAGTTAGTTTATTATTCTTCGGTCAATGGTCAACAAAATAAACAAACAGTTAAACATTCATAGATTGAAAATGAAAATGTTGCAGACCGAAAGGGTTTAGGCTGAAGTTGAACACTTATTGCGCCTAACTCTATAAACAATGTCAAGTACAAGATGAACTTCTGAAAATTATGAAATGTCCTTTGTACAACATATTATAAATACACATTATACACAACATAAACACAGTTAAATTATATACACAGTAAAGGCATGTGAAATATCCTTGTACATGTGTTAAACCTTTGCACCAATTATATGCTATATACAAACAATTATACTTCCATTATTATTTATATCTCACATTTAGTTTGTAATTAACATTGATCATAGTATTAACTACAGTGTTGATTCAAGAGTGATATATTTTTTCAAGACATTGGTCTTAAAGTGTTTTTTAATGAAGCAGACACCTTCATAACAATATGTAATATGTTTTATATACACACTGCAGGTATATATACAATGTAGTAACAGACACCTTCATAATATGTAATATGTTTTATATACACACTGCAATTATATATATAATGTAGTAACAGACACCTTCATTACAATATGCGATATGTTTTATATACACACTGCAAGTACACATATAATGTAGTAACAGACACCTTCTTAACAATATGTAATATGTACAATATACACACTGCAAGTATATATACAGTATATAATGTAGTAACAGACACCTTCATAACAATATGTAATATGTACAATATACACACTGCGAGTATATATATAATGTAGTAATAAACACTTTCATAACAATATGTAATATGTACAATATACACAATGCAAGTATATATATATAATGTAGTAAGAGACACCTTCATAACAATATATAAAATGTTCAATATTTACCGTATTTTGATAATTGTATTCATTTCCGGGACTGATTTATTCCGCGCATTGATTTCCGTTTCCATAGCAACGCACGTCCGACTTCTGGTAACGTGTGTTCCTACTTACGGAATCAAACAAGTGTGTTTTCTAATCATGGCAGGCTTGGTAATAGACAACAAAGATGACTAATTTGGATAAATGAGGATTTACAACCTTATACTTTTGAAGCTAAATATACTGCTGGTTATAGAAGCGATCACGAAGGAAGAGAAAAATGTTGGCACAGTCGGAATCTGGGAGAGGGGGATGAAAGTGACTTTGTGCTATAAATATGGAACTTGGAGACAAGCTATTTGGACATAAATGGATTGCTTACTCAAAATCAACAGGAAATGTCCATCGAGTGAGTCACTTTAATATTGATCATGATACATGCAGCACATCATTCTTGTTAGTACAACTACAGTACATACGCTGTATGTAAAGGTAAAGTATTGGTATTGTTTATTTTTAATAGCACTATTTCTATTGGTATTCATATTGCTCCATTTTTAGTGTAATAATGCTCATTGTCATTTCTGTATTATTTTTTATTTTCGCTAACTGCTTATTTGCTATTACTTTTACCATCATATTTGTACATGTCGTATTTGCTGATGTTGCTCTGTTGTTGTTGTTGTGTTTGCTGTTGTTGTTTTTGTCTCTCTGTCTAATCCCCCTCTTGTCCCCACAATTCCCCCCTCTGTCTTCCTTTTTTTCTCTTTCTATCCCCTCCTGCTCCGGCCCGGCTGCACCAAATGATAATATAAATACATTTAATAAAGTCAAAATACAAATAAGGCAACAAGAGAAGTATCCTACACTTCTCTTTTGTAAAGTAAATCTGAACAGCCGATATGGGCATCTACATCTACTATATGATTTGCCTGAGAAGCTGGGCAGGACATTATTAAAAAAAATTAAAATACAGTACATACGCTGTGTACTAGCGGTGTGCAAACAAAACACGAAATAATACTTTACAGATACTGTAATATGATTGTTCAAGTTTTTCACTCAGTACAAATTGGTGTCCTATCGCATTGTGTTGTACATTACAAGTTCAAACGTGTTTCGTGTTGTTGTAGAAGCTAGTTTATCTCTTGCCGTAGTTAGCATTTATGGCTAATACCGAAGCACGCAGATGTGTTACTACGCTTTTACAATAAAAATGTCGCTACAGCTTGGTTATTATACGGGTTACGAAACGTAAATTAAGTATTGCTGATGGTTTTTGAATGCATTTTTAAAGTGATTTAGAGGAATAATTGCTGGCTCCCATGAGCTGCATTGCTAGCCAGCAAGAACGAGACAATTGTTATTTTACAAAGTGAAAAAAAAATAAAAAAATCTTCTTGTCTCTAATAATGAAGAGCAGATCCCCTTTTACATTACAATTAACTAAACAGCGTGAGCCCTCTTCTTAGTCATCCACAATCTTCGGTGAGCACAGAGCAAGATTGCCAGCTTTACACACACAGGACCACATACAGAGAGCATCAGTACTCGTTAGCAACACGTTCCGCACAGTAACAAAAAATAAGATAAAAAAATTATTACAAAGCCAAATGTCCTGTTGTAGGGATATTGCAGCTGTAAATTTGATGGGTAATATGAGCCCATCAACAGGGAGGAACAAGCGAGAATGCCGTGATCAAGTGATGGCAATATTAAAAAAAAGACTAACATCCGTTTCAAACTTGTAAAGAAATGCATTTTAAGATGTTCAATATTAATTCAAGTTTTTGCTTACAGACATAAGAGTGCACCCTATTTTTTTGTTTGTTTATTTATTTAGGATAACAAAGTTATTACCCTTCCAATTGCAGTAGAATGGTAAAAAAAAAATACTGTATTTTCAGGACTATAAGGCGCACTTAAAATCCTTCTTTTTCTCAAAACTCGACAGTGCGCCTTATAACCCGGTGCGCCTAATGTACATAATAATTACGGTTTTGCTTACAGACGACCTCGAAGCCATATTATTTGGTACATGGTGTAATGATAAGTGTGACCAGTAGATGGCAGTCAAACATAAGAGATACAGTGTAGGTGTAGACTGCACTATGACGTCAATGTGACTCAACACTAACATTTTATATGTTCCATTGAAAATATAGAACATTATACACGGCGCTCAAAAATCTATCAACATGTTTTAGTAAGACTTTGGTAAGCTATGAAGCCGCACCAGTTGATGGATTGTCAGCACATTAAACATACAAGTATTATTATGGTGTGTATAAGGTAAGACATATATGGCGTTTTGTTTCGCAATATTATGCAAAAGCAACTTTTCTTACCTTCTGGTACCTGCTGATCTGTATTCGTCCGTGCCGACGCCGTTGTCGATAAGCTTCTTCTTTTTCTCTATCTTCTTGTTATGGGACATTGATCCTCCACTGTTGCCATTTCTAATATAAAGTTCTTACCTACTGTATATCTGTCAGTAAATTTGTCATGAAAGCGCTAAAACATACCGGTGTAGTGAGTTTACATTATTCATACAAGGATCTTTAGTTATTAGAGAGTTCCGGTCGGACGGTTTTTCACGGGACACATTTCCGGTGTTGTTGTTTACGGATGAGGAGATGCTGCTCCGTTATTGATTTAAGTAAAGTCTGAATATCATTAAAACAGTTAGCTCCATCTTTTGACACTTCTTCCACTCCCGTCCTTGCACGCTACACCGCTACAACAAAGATGGCAGGGAGAAGACGCTGCCGAAGGTGAGCCACGTAAATAAGACCGCCCACAAAACGGCGCATCCGTAAGCGACTGTCAGAAAGCGGCTTGAAGATGATCTGTATTACATGTTATGTAAACCACAAGTAAGTGTTTTAAATTTAGAAACAAAATATTAATAATATGACTCCTTTAATGCGCTCTATACATTAAAGGAGTGGAGCCTACGGCTTAATTTGACTCAACACTGGGAACCTTACCTGGCCCGGACACGGAAAGGATTGACAGATTGATGGCTCTTTTAATATATGAAAAAAAGATCGAAAATAGACCATTCATTGACAGTGCGCCCTTTGGTCCGGAAAATACGGTAAACAGTAATGATAAATAAAAGCTTCAATCCTTTTAAATGGTTACTTGCATTATTATTATATATTATGATTACATTACATTATAATCACTGTATAGTTTTTATCGGTTATTTTTAAGAGCATGATTCAGACAAAAGCTCAGAGAAAGCCAAATATTTTTTTAAGTAAATTACTGCATATTGTTCTAAAGTTTAGCACCTTGAGACATGTTGATTGACAGTCTAAAAGTAGCATGTATTCCTTCACTTGTTATTTTCTCAGTTGTATGCATTTTTATGTATAAAATATAAAAATCGCAAATACGGAGAGAAAAATCGCAATTAGGTTTTTCCCCCAAAATGGTGCAGCCCCATTGCACACTCACATACGTCTGTGGTACTTCTATGATGGTAAAGGTACAAGTCAAAGCTGTTCTGAGGGCACATGCATTCAATTGCCGCTGCCAAAACACTCTCCCATTTTATTGATTGTCTGTCGCTTATAGGACTTGAATTGTGTTTCCCTGAAAGGCCGGTGGAGACGTTACCTCATTGTTGTTGTGCAAGATGATTAGCTAGGCTTCATGTAAATGAGGAGAGGTGCAGGAGAGAAAGAACGGAGAAAACGGACCCTGTGTGAGTAAGTTAAAAAAGACGTTTAATGGGTGACATCACTGGTCTCAAAATGGAGAAGAGGCTGAAGACCAGTGTTGGGTTAGTTACTGAAAACCAGTAACTAGTTAAAGTTACTAGTTACTTTATTTCAAAAGTAACTCAGTTACTAACTCAGTTACTTACACCAAAAAGTAATGCGTTACTGTGAAAAGTAACTATTTAGTTACTTTTTTTTCTTCTTTTTTTAAAAAAAAGCTCCCAGTAATGCCCTTTTAGCCTTCATTTCAGTACTATTATTGCACTGGAGAATAATACAATGTGTTGATCAACTTGACATGCATTTGTATCACTGAACTCTGCTAAGCAATGTGGTCTACTTACAACACACAAAGTCTGCTAAGCAATGTGGTCTACATACAACACACAAACTCTGCTAAGCAATGTGGTCTACATACAACACACAAACAATGTGGTCTACATACAACACACAAACAATGTGGTCTACATACAACACACAAACAATGTGATCTACATACAACACACAAAGTCTGCTGAGCAATGTAGACCACATTGCTTAGCAGACAAAGTCTGCTAAGCAATGTGGTCTATATACAACACACAAAGTCTGCTAAGCAATGTGGTCTACATACAACACACAAAGACAAAGATATGTTTCAAAGGGCCAATTTATTTCAGGCCAGAACAAATTGACACAACTATTTTAAATAGCTGCAACATAACATACATAAGTAACACACAGCATAATAACAGCATAGCTGTAAACCTGGCTTCACCCAAGGAAGGCACACATGACATACACAAAGCCTGTACATAATGTATATAATTCAATGTATATACTCTGATGATTATCTTGTGTGATGACTGTATTATGATGTTAGTATGTATTTGATAGTATCTGTATCTGTATCATGAATCAATTTAAGTAGACCCCGACTTAAACAAGTTGAAAAACTTTTTGGGGTGTTACCATTTAGTGGTCAATTGTACGGAATATGTACTGTATTGTGCAATCTACTAATAAAAGTTTCAATCAATCAATCAATCAAAGCCTAACCATGCAGATTTTAATTGTTGTTTTGGGCAGTAGACGGGATCTTTGATCCAAGACACAACTTACATTTAACTAAAATGTTCTTTTCTTTGTGCTCGACAAAAGAAAAGAAGTGAGAATATCTCATACTTGCCAACCCTCCCGAATTTCAGTCCCTCTCCCCGGGACAACCATTCTCCCAAATTTCTCCCGATTTCCAGCCGGACTTAAGGCACGCCCCCTCCAGGTCCGTGCGGACCTGAGTGAGGACAGCCTGTTCACGCCCGCTTGGGCGGTATAGTGTTCTGTGGTTACTTTTTGGTTGGCCAACGGTTTACGTTGTATTGCGCACCCCGCCTTCCCCTCCCCTCCCTCCCTCCCCACACCCACAACCAGACACACACACACAGCGCGCCTCCGCTTGTGACACAAGAGATTCAGAAGCACGACACTGCAGCGCTGCAATAAAACACACTCAGAACTTCTGTTTCTAGCCGATACTACATAAAAAATAACGTAAAATAACGCAGTAACGCATCATTTAGTAACGATAACTGAGTTACTGAATATAAAAAATAACGCGTTAGATTACTAGTTACCGCCGAAACTAACGGTGTTACAGTAACACGTTACTTTGTAACACGTTAGTCCCAACACTGCTGAAGACACTCCGCTGCTGATGAAGCATGACAGTGTGAAGGTTCAAATACAACTTGATGTGTTTGTTGCTGAACATTTTTCAGACAACACTATAAAGCAGACAAACCTCCGTCGAACCTGACCTCAGGTGACTGTTGATCTGCTGACTTTTAAAACAGGTCACGTTTGCATGTTTGGGCTGTAAAGCCATGAAATAACTATTTTTGCCCTAACCCGGCATGTTGCAAATACACCTGCCTGTGGTCCGACATTACCAGGAGCCCGGCTCCTTTTAGAAAACTCCTCTGTATTTATAGAGGTAATAAATGTAGGTTAGAGGGAAACCGCTAGAGCCACAGCAGACCGCTTCATGTTTCACTCTCGTACTCCACGGCTACCGTTGGGACATGAAAGGCATAAAACGGGCTTAGAGATGAATGAGAGCAGAGTCCGTATTAAGAAACGGGACCAAGCGTCCAAGTCTTGGTACTCCATTTGTAAAATAACACCTGACATCGGGCTTGTCAAAGGACACTTGGGAGACTATAGCCTATAATGTTTGTTTGGGGTGTCTCGATGCAACATTTTTACTTCAGCTATATTGGAGTACTGGCCAATACGATATGCAAATCATCCTAGTATATTTACTTTTGTCATTTTATAGAGTGAAATGTAGAAAGGCTTTCATCAGGTGAAACGACTCAGATAACACATCCAGCGTATGTCACACCTAACTTTATCCTTGTCCACACACACACAATGCCACCGTTTAAGACCCCCTGCCCCCTCCGTCCACCGGCGCAACGCGACATAGTACGGAAAATGTGCACGTCATAGTTGCTTTGTGTGCAAGTTCTTAAAGTAAATTAAACTTATCTGAACAATATCCAGTGTAGTGGTATTTCAATTATCTGGAACCCAGCGTACTGTGGGGTCCTATTGTAGTGGATCACACCTGAGCCATCATAAATTAATCAAATATTTAATGGAAATGTGAAAGTAAACAACTTGTTAGCAAACGTTGTACACCCTGGACCAAGACGATGAGTAATCGCTCGACATACATGGCGGACAATAACTGATGCAGTCTGCTTTGCCAGTCCAAATGCATTCGCTGTTTTCCGTAGTCTTCCCTTGTCGGCCAGGTAATACAAAGCACACGCTACCTTTTTTATCACATCCACGGGAGCCCGCATTCTCGTTGTCTCTCCTTCGACAAATGGACAAAGTTTTTCGGTAAGAAGAATCACAGCTGACCTGGACAAAACACACACTCTTTGACACACATATCCCACCAGGCTGCCGTCCTTCCAGGGCTTATCCAAAACTGTCGCTCAACATTGCTGTGTTGCATCTGAAATAGCTGAAATCGCGCATTTCCTTCTCTTAAGGTATTCTTGTGTGATTTCCACAAGCGTCTGTACATGTAGAAGAAGGAGAAACACGGGCATGTCTGGATGACTCGCCTCTTTCCAGTGGTGACCTCCGAGTTACGAAACCGGTAGTTATGAAGCTGGCTGTGGCGCGTTCTTTCTGATGTCACTTCCTCTCTGAACTCAGTTTGTAAACAATCAATCAGTCCATACAGAGCTTAGGGGCCGGAGATTCAAGAAATACACAAAGGGGAACCTTAAACGATGGGTTAGTGTGGCTGACACGGGGCTTAGACTAAATAATTATTCGTTGAAGGAGTTTCCGGATAATGTAGACAGGGCCTTAATTTTCAAAACCTTGTGGCCTCAATAACTCATGAAGTTAAGCTCATGACGCAGTAAATGGAATGATGCGGACACGTTTGTTACTGGATACTTTCTAATACCCTTCTGCCTTGAAGACTTTATATGTGTAAGTAATACACAACTATAATTATATGACACAACTGTGCTGTTTTAGACTGCAATATTGTTCAATTAAGGACCCCTATTACCTATGAGCTATTGTGTGCTTAGCAGTTGTGTAGCTGCTAACTCTTAGTAGCTACCATGTTTACCTTTTCTAAGGACATTTAGAAGTGAACTGGCTGTCCAGTTTTGTACACGGTGCAGGATTGTGTCTATCGGCGATCTTAAAAGAGATTTTACATGACAGCCAAGTTAGGGCTCATCTGATACTTGTTTATATGCTGATATTGGGCCGATATCCAAATTGGATTTGGACACCCCTAATATTTATTTAACGGTTATGTTCTTTGTCTTCTTAAGTATGAGGGCTCATTCTTCAAAACAGATGGTAAAAGTAGATCTTCGCTCAGCATGCTTTTGCATGGAACTTTTCTCCAAATGCTGTAATGACACCTTCTAAAGGCGCCAGTATCACATTTACCGTACATTTCCGAATATTAGCTGCACCCTTATTTCTACGCTTTGAACCCTGTGGCTTGTAAAAGGGAGGGGCTAAATCATGGATTTTTCTTCGCTGACGGCCATAATGCAAATAGCTGTCATTAAACACATGCAAAGACACTGAAATGGCGGGTTATTGTTTGGAAAAGTTCCATTACTGCAGGTGCTTCTGGGTAAATTCCTACAGTGTTTCCTGCTGTTTAAAACTTTCAACTGAAATTTGAGATTGTTTTGTCTTCTAATTGTCCATAGCGTTTCTACTCGTATGGTCTTTTTATTCATCACTCCAAGCAAACTTTCTAAGTTTTACAATATAATTGTTACTTACTAAACCGTCACATGTGTTATGTATGCAGGGGTGTTTTTTCATGTATATTTGCATGTGCTATCATAATGTAATGAAGTTAGCATCGTTAGCATTAGTAGCTAAAACGTTTACGAGTGTCTGTGTTAGTATTATTAACTTACAATGGCATTATTTTTGTATTGTTTCAGTAAATTCACAAAAACGTCACTGTGGAGTTATTGAGTCTGTTTAGCTGATCGGAGAGCTAGCTTCCGCAGCTAGTGGGTTCATGACGATGACTTCTGTTTTGTTGGATCCGCTGCGTGTGACAGGCACCGTTTAGAAACAATTAAGGTATGTAAATAAACATTTACAAAACCGTTCTGTTTAAATAACTACAAAACCCAAAACCAGTGAAGTTGGCACGTTGTGTAATTCGTAAATAAAAACAGAATACAATGATTTGCAAATCCTTTTCAACTTGTATTTAATTAAATACACTGCAAAGACAAGATATTTAATGTTCAAACTGAAAAACTTAATTTTCTTTTGCAAATAATCATTAACTTAGAATTTAATGGAACCAACACATTGCAAAAAACTTGGCACAGCAGCATTTTTACCACTGTGTTACATGGCCTTTCCTTTGAACAACACTCAGTAAACGTTTGGGAACTGAGGAGACCAATTTTTGAAGCTTTTCATGTGGAATTCTTTCCCATTCTTGCTTGATATACAGCTTAAGTTGTTCAATAGTCTGGGGTCTCCGTTGTGGTATTTAGGCTTCGTATTGCACACATTTTAAATGGGAGACAGGTCTGGACCACAGGCAGGTCAGTCTAGTACCCGCTCTCTTTTACAATGAAGCCCCGCTGTTGTAACACGTGGCTAGGCATTGTCTTGCTGAAATAAGCAGGGGCGTCCATGATAACGTTGCTTGGATGGCAACATATGTTGCTACAAAACCTGCATGTACCTTTCAGCATTAATGGTGCCTTCACAGATGTGTAAGTTACCCATGCCTTGGGCACTAATACAACCCCATACCATATTTTTGAACTTTGCGCCTAGAATAATCTGGATGGTTCTTTTCCTCTTTGTTCCGGAGGACACGGCATCTACAGTTTCCAAAAACAATTTGAAATGTGAACTGGTCAGACCATAGAACACTTTTCATCAATGCATTTTAGATGAGCTCGGGCCCAGCAAAGCCGGCGGCGTTTCTGGGTGTTGTTGATAAATGGCTTTCGCTTTGCATAGTAGAGTTTTAACTTGCACTTACAGATGTAGCGACCAACTGTAGTTACTGACAATGGTTTTCTGAAGTGTTCCTGAGCCCATGTGGTGATATACTTTACACACTGATTTCGGTTTTTGATGCAGTACCGCCTGAGGGATCGAAGGTCTGTAATATCATCGCTTATTTGCAGTGATTTCTCCAGATTCTCTGAACCTTTTGATAATATTACGGACCGTAGATGGTGAAATCCCTAAATTCCTTGCAATAGCACATTGAGAAATGTTGTTCTTAAACTGTTCGACAATTTGCTCATGCATTTGTTCACAAAGTGGTGACTGAGCATTTCATGGAAGCTGCTTTTATACCCAATCATGACACCCACCTTTTCCCAATTAGCCTGTTCACCTGTGGGATGTTCCAAATAAGTGTTTGATGAGCATTCCTCAACTTTCTCAGTCTTTTTTGCCACTTGTGCCAGCTTTTTTGAAACATGTTGCCAGCATCAAATTCCAAATGAGCTAATATTTGCAAAAAATAACAACGTTTTCCAGTTCGAACTTTAAGTATTTTGTCTTTGCAGTCTATTCAATTGAATATAAATTGAAAAGGATTTGCAAATCATTGTATTCTGTTTTTATTTACGATTTATACAACGTGCCAACTTCACTGGTTTTGGGTTCAGTTGGTTTTTCCCAATGTATATATCTGCGGCTTATTGTTCGGTGCGGCTAATATATGGAGAAAAAAAAATTCCCCTAAAACTTAGTGGGTGTGGTTTGTATACCAATGTGCTCTATAGTCTGGAAAATAAAGTAGCTCCTGGATTTTTCACAAAAGGCGCTCATATCTACATAAAAAGCCCACGGTGGATTGAAAAAGACACGTGGGATACAGACCTATGGGAATTATAGTCACTGCAAACAGGTGGACATAAGACACGGACTGGCAAGCATCAAGTCGTTTTTTTATATTTGCAGACGGCACAACACTTGTGTCCAGGGCTCACTCCTGACCTTTGAAAATGACAGTCCTTTATATGGACGGGCATCTGTTCTGACCCTAACAGATTAGCGTGTACACAGTCATAACACAGGCCCACAAAACCGGAGAAAGCGGGGGCAAGCAGGAGGGGGCGGCCAGTCAGCGATGGAAGGGAGAGTAGTGGGGAACTAGGGGGAAAGGAAGGTGGAGGAGGGGGCACATTCATTCATCTTCTCCCCTCTTCAGTTGTTGTTATTTGCCGCTTTGCACGGTGGGACACAGTACAGTGAGGGTAGAGGGTGCGCGGGGCGAGCTGCATGCCATTCTCATTGAGAGACGCACAAGAATCTGCACACTGGACTCTTCCCATGCTCACTTGTTGCCGCGCCAACCGTGTCAAAGGCTGGGATCCCCGCTACGCAAAAAAACACTCGCTATTTATTTGACCATAGAATGATGTTCTTCTGTGTTCAGTTTCGTTGCACCACACACTTGTTCACTCACCATTCATGCTCATTTTCAACAATGGACCAAAAGTAGCTTCACGACTGGAGAGCTTTTGGGATGGGTACTGTAGACATTTGAACCAATGTGGGAATCGGTACTTTTGTGTGTGTTACTAATATTCATTGTTTTGAATAATAACATCTCATTTTTTACATTTCAAAATGAGGTGATTGTGATACCTGCTTTCAAGTTGTTGTATCTTCTTTTATTATCACATTTCTTATCAATAAATCGATTCACATCGAAATCGAAATTTTTATTCATCCCGACTTTGAATTGATTCATAATTATCCAAAATCGATTCAAAAGATACAGTATATACATAGGTGTTTTTTTTTTTTTTTTTAAGAAGAATACTTTTTTTTTTTTAATACGTTTTAGGCTGGCCTCATGGAACCAGAAGGAGCTTTTCTAACCTGTAAATCTGTTTTGAAAAAGTTTTGTTATAGTTATTTTACTAAGTAATACATTGCAAAAATCGGTTTGAATCGAGTTGAATCAATGATTGATTCTGACACATGACATGACCACAGAAATCAGATCAAATCATGAGGTGTCACCCCTAATTTCTTAGCCCTAATATTGATAATAATATTATATTATGATAAGACTTATATAAGGCCTTTATTTTTTCGCCGTGTTTTTTGAATTTTTGGTCCAATATGGCTCTTTCAACATTTTGGGACCTGACCTAGAGGTGGTTTGGCTGAGTCCACTCTCAGTGCTGCTGGAGTGATCGCCAAATGCTGGGCGTGAGGTAGCAGTGTTGGGTTTCTGTGAATCAGTACCCGGTAGGAACAGCGGGGTTCAGTCTATGTCAAAAAAAGTACCACATTCGATACCCTTCCCTATATACAGTGGTACCTCAACTTTTTAAAGTTAAAGTTAAAGTACCATTGATAGTCACTCACACAGTTTTGAAAGCTGTCTCTGGTATTTTCTCCACTCTAAGTGGCGACCATAAATGAGAGTTACTAGCCTGCCCACCTCTGGTTGAAGTAGTGACTGTCCACAGCTCACAGCCGGAAATCGTCACAATCTGCCCTCCCGCCACCGAAACGTAGAAAGCGAGTGCAAAGGAGCGTGCCGAGAAGAAGAAGCAGACGACCCCCAGTGGATTTAAAAAATACAAAAAAACATCAAAAACATGGCCGACCAGTCAGTCTGCACCACATAGAAGCAAGATTCAACATACAAACGGCAGATATATGGAGAAGTTGGCAACGCTGTACCCAACGTGTTCCAGTTCCTTCTCTCTCCTGACTCTGCAAACTGGGCGATCGAGCATTACCTTTGGTACACAGACATTAATCCATCGCTTGCAGTCAACACTGACCTGCAGTCCGTCACTCAAAGACGTCCATGCGTAAAAGCCATACAGTATTATTATACTACTTCATAAAAATACTGTAGTACTACATTCAACTCTATTGTTTTTAAAAAAATATATTTATCTTAGTCGTTTTTTTCTTTTAAAAGGGCATGTTCATTGTTAAAATTGTGCCATTTTTGATTACATTATTTTAAATTAATTTCAATGGCTGATGTTGATTTGAGATACAAGTGTTTTGAGATACCACTGTAATGTGAGCTCAAACTTGTAAACAAATACTATTTGTTGAGTTGCAATACTCAGTTGTTTTACAAGGTCCGTTGAACAATATTTCCCATTGGAAACAATGTAAATCCAATGAATCCATTCCAGATACACATACACATACATACCACTTTATATAGAGAAGACTTGTAGTTTTACACAGAAAACAACACAAAATGCCAATAAATCATAAATGAAATGGAAAATAAGAATATTTATCATCACTTTTACCTTTATTAAAGACACTTGTTGGCAAAGAAGGCGGAGAAAGGGGGGGGGGGGGTTGAGAGAGAGCCTCACCACCACCACCTTTATACTTTACTACAACTTTTTATTGAATTGGACTTTTCAACACGACACATGTCAGTGTTTTCTTGCTACCAGACAGCCTCCGAGTAATGTCATGTTGCAATTTTCCGTGCCGACAAAGCAAGTAGGCGCTCAAAAGTACAGTAAGGTTCCACTTTCCAAAAGGGGCTGGTATTTGCCTGTTTCCATGGCAAATGGATAGACTCCAGCCCCACCCCCGACATCGACAAAGGATGGCTTAAGGATTTGGTGAGCGTTTTTTTCAGTTTACTCCTATTCCCGTAGAGTACAGGTTTTTTTGTTGCAGTGCGACCGGCTGGCTATGGTCACCTTGGAAACACTCGACACGAAAGGCAGAACACAGACTTTCTTACCTCCGCCAAAGAGGTTATGTTTTCGCCAGGGTTTGTTTGTCTGTTTGTTAGCAGCATAATTTAAAGAGTCCATCCATCCATCTTCTTTCGTTTATCCGAAGTCGGATCGCGGGGTCAGCAGCCTAAGCAAAGAAGCCCAGACATCCCTCTCCGCAGCTACTTTGTCCAGGTCTTCCCGGGGGATCCCAAGGCATTCCCAAGCCAGCTGGGAGACATAGTCTCTCCACCGTGTCCTGGGTCTTCCCTGTGGTCTCCTACTGGTTGGACACGCCCTAAACACCTCCCCAGGGAGGCATTCAGGTGGCATTCTGATCAAATGCCAGAACCACCTCATTTGGCTCGATGTGGAGGAGCTCCTCCCTATTGACAGAGCTTCTCACCCTATCTCTAAGGGAGAGACCCACCACCCGGCGGTTGAAACTAATTTCGGTAATTACCCAAAGCTAATGACCATAGGTTAGGATAGGAACGTAGATTAACCGGGACGTGGCGAAGTTGGTAGAGTGGCCTTGCCAGCAATCGGAGGGTTGCTGGTTACCGGGGTTCAATCCCCACCTTCTACCATCCTAGTCACGTCCGTTGTGTCCTTGGGCAAGACACTTCACCCTTGCTCCTGATGGGTGCTGGTTAGTGCCTTGCATGGCAGCTCCCGCCATCAGTGTGTGAATGTGTGTGTGAATGGGTGAATGTGGAAGTACTGTCAAAGCGCTTTAAGTACCTTGAAGGTAGAAAAGCGCTATACAAGTATAACCCATTTATCATTTATTTATTAAATTGAGAGCTTTGCCTTCCAGCTCAGCTCCTTTTCACCACAACGGACCAATGCAGAGTCCGCATCACTGCAGACGCCGCACCGCTCCACCTATCGATCTTGTGATCTACTCTTCCCTCACTCGTGAACAAGACTCCAAGGTACCTGAACTCTTTTACTTGGGGCAAGATCTCCTGCACCACACGGAGATGGCACTACACCCTTTTCCGGGCAAGAACCATGGACTCGGACTTGGAAGTGCTGATTTTCATCCCAGTCGCTTCACACTCGGCTGCGAACCGATCCAGTGAGAGCTAAAGACTGCACACCAAGTTTTTGTTTGATACCGTCACGCGGCAAAGGCTTTATTGTGAAGACTTTGAAACCATAATACTGCAGCATCGATAAAACCGTTATACCCCTACTTGTTAATAAAGAGAAAGTTGATCTATCACCTTTGTTATCTTTGATATACACTACTGTACAGCACTTTATATTGTGTACACCCCTTCACTAAAATTTGGTCAAGTCTCGAACCCATTAATCATATTTACATAGTTTCCTATGGAGAACATTGCTTCACTATACACACTTTTATATTGACAAACCATGCTGAAAAACCAATTGAGTTTGTGAATCAAGGTTCCACTGTACTTGTAAAAAAACACAGAAGTGTAAGAAAACAAGATAACTGTTTCCTGTTATAGAAACATTTTAAGATTTTTACATTTACTAACACATTTTAACACACAAAAATAGTAGCGGAAATGAGTACCGATGGGTCCCGCTGTTCCCAAGTACTGGGAATTGGTAGCGCTTGTACTCAAATGTGAAAGGTACCCATTGCCGACTGCAACACACTTGTCCGTAGCTACAGGGGGGGAATTTAAGATTTACTGCGCTTTAAAAATGATGGCCGACTAAGGACACTAAAACAGGTGCCAGTTATCAGAAATAGATCGCTGTGCAAATAACACACGACTACAAGGGCTTTTACACACACACACACACACACACACACACACACACACACACACATGCACACTCACACACACAAAACAAGAATACATGGGAATTTTGGGGGCTACGAGACCCTCCAGTTGTGTGCAAGGACCCAGGGAATGTGGAATATGAATGGCTGTGGACGTGATATCTGGTAGATGGAAAGGATGGTAAACACAGACATGGAGCAATAATACTGCACCAGCTCAATATCCCGTCTGGGGAAGTAGACCGTGTCTTACTTGAGTCGACAAATAAACCCACAAACTATTATGCCCCCCCCCCACCCCCCACCCCCTTTTAAAGCTGATTTTCTTGTCACTGTTTTGCAGCAGGCACATCATCCTTTTATACTAAAGACACATCCTCGCTCTCTCACTCTCTTTCTACCAATTCATTCACCCCACTTCTGTCTGTCTGGCCTTCATTTCAGAGCTTGAACACTATTGCCCTGACGCTAAGGTGTCTGGACAAGGAGACAAGCTGGAACACACACACACACACTAACACACGCACACACGGACGCCGCCAAGATCTACAGTGAAGTTAGAGCGCCCCCTGGCTTTCCAGTGGAAAAAATTGCACAAGCATTATGAAAACTTGAACCGCTTTGGCACCTTCAAAGGTGTCTCGTAGAAATGAGGCGACAGAAAGGGCTGCAGCCGGGATGTTGTGGTGCATCCTCGCTGTGAGCCTTCTTTTTGCAGTCTAAACAAATATATGGAAGAAGGGGCTGTCGGGGATAGCGTTTAAAAACAGGTGCAGTATTTGACTTAACGTTAAAGTAGTGGGCAGACTTTAGAACCCACCCCCAGCCCCCAACGCTCTCTTTTTGCCATCCTTCTGCTCCGACATGGTGGCTTGCGACCCTTGAATGGTTTGGTGGGAGTGAAGGGGGGCAGGGGGGAAGATCAAAGGCACAGAGGTAGCCTTGGAAAAACATTTGGGCTGAGAATGGACGAGAGGTCTGTCAGGAGGCCTTTCACACTGGGATCGCCAGCGGTTCGGCCCACGTATCGGTTTACAGGCGGAAAACAGCAACATGAGAAAGAGGGCCGATGCGAAGTCCACATACATTTCCATCAATAATGTGTCTCTGCTCGCTGTGGAACCTCCCACACGCCCCAACACACACCAGCCCAAAAACACTCAGGCTTCATCAGAGAGGATTAACCGGAAACCTTGACACAAGCCATTGTTGCACAAGCAAAAAGGGGGCTTGTGTGCTTTTGCCACCCTGAGTGGGTCTTCTATTTATTTTTTTTTGTCCACACTTAATATTGTGAGCCCGAGGATCTCTCAGCCCTCTCACTAACCTCCCTGATGGACGCACACACGCACACACACACACACACACACACACACACACACACACACACACACACACACACACACACACACACACACACACACACACACACACACACACACACACTACTTCAACAACTTCTTCCCATTGCAGAGAGAGAGACGTCTCTGAAAGTTGTTCAGAAGCAAAGAGAGAAAAAGGCATTTTGGGGCTGCAAAAAAGTGTGAAGAGTGCTGAAGAGGGTTTGTCTATATGTGTGTGTGTGTGTGGGGGGGGGGTGCTGTAAATCTTGATGTCACTGACAGGAAGACTGTTGCAGGCCATTACCATAAATCTGACAAACGCTAATTTGATGGGAAGCTGTATCTGTCTGCTAAAGGACCAGTCTAGACGGTCCCATTGAGGGGTCCTACAGCGTGGCCCTGTTTGTTTCCAGCACCATCTGGATGTGGCAGTAAGTGTCTGCTGTCATGGTTCACACACACACAAGTGTACAAAGTGCACCAAACCAACAGCCATGAAAGAGGCTTTGACATGTATATTGCCGGGACAATAATGTGAATTTGTACGTGTAATTCAGTGACGGTCTATCCATGCGTCACTGTGGGCAAACATTACAACCACCGATTACCTGCTTGCATTCCCATGAAAAAAAAGACAAAATACGAAGGTCTACTTTTAAAAAAAGTATTAGTAGGGCTTGGCCAGGGGTCGGCAACCCAAAATGTTGAAGGAGCCCTATTGGACCAAAAATACAAAAAAATAAAATCTGTCTGGAGACACACAAAGTTAAAAGCCTTATATACAGTAAGTTTTAAAATAAAGGTAACACATGATGTAAGTGTCTATATCAGCTATATTAGCCTACTATCAAAATGACTGTGTCGCAGGCTGACACAAATCTTTGTTGACAGAAATGTTGAAATGTAATATTCATTTTACACATTTTAACAACTCCTCTCTAAACTGCCACCTTACCGTGGTAGAGGAGTTTGCGTGTCCCAATGATCCTAGGAGCTATGTTGTCCGGGGGCTTTACGCCCCCTGGTAGGGTCTCCCAAGGCAAACTGGTCCTAGGTGAGGGATCAGACAAAGAGCAGCTCGAAGACCTCAATGAAAGATAAAAGCCAAGGAACCCAGATTTCCCTCACCCGGACGCGGGTCACCGGGGCCCCCCTCTGGAGCCAGGCCCGGAGGTGGGGCACGATGGCGAGCGCCTGGTGGCCGGGCCTGTCCCCATGGGGCCCGGCCGGGCACAGCCCGAAGAGGCAACGTGGGTCCCCCCTCCAATGGGCTCACCACCCATAGCAGGGTCATAGAGGTCGGGTGCGAAGTGAGCTGGGCGGCGGCCGAAGGCAGGGCACTTGGCTGTCCGATCCTCGGCTACAGAAGCTAGCTCTTGGGACGTGGAACGTCACCTCGCTGGGGGGGAAGGAGCCTGAGCTAGTGCGCGAGGTGGAGAAGTTCCGGCTAGACATAGTCGGACTCACTTCGACGCACAGCAAGGGCTCTGGAACCAGTTCTCTCGAGAGGGGCTGGACTCTCTTCCACTCTGGCGTTGCCGGCAGTGAGAGGCGACGGGCTGGGGTGGCAATTCTTGTTGCCCCCCGGCTCAGAACCTGCATGTTGGAGTTCAACCCGGTGGACGAGTGGGTAGCTTCCCTCCGCTTTCGGCTGGGGGACGGGTACTGACTGTGGTTTGCGCTTATGCGCCAAACCGCAGCTCAGAGTACCCACCCTTTTTGGATTCGCTCGAGGGAGTACTTGAGAGTGCTCCCCCGGGTGATTCCCTCGTTCTACTGGGAGACTTCAACGCTCATGTTGGCAGCGACAGTGAAACCTGGAGAGGCGTGATTGGGAAGAATGGCCGCCCGGATCTGAACCCGTGCGGTGTTTTGTTAATGGACTTTTGTGCCCGTCACAGATTGTCCATAACGAACACCATGTTCAAACATAAGGGTGTCCATATGTGCACTTGGCACCAGGACACCCTAGGCCGCAGTTCCATGATCAACTTTGTAGTTGTGTCGTCGGATTTGCGGCCTCATGTTTTGGACACTCGGGTGAAGAGAGAGGCGGAGCTTTCTACCGATCACCACCTGGTGGTGAGTTGGCTGCGATGGTGGGGGAGGATGCCGGACAGACCTGGCAGGCCCAAACGCATTGTGAGGGTTTGCTGGGAACGTCTGGCAGAGTCTCCTGTCAGAGAGAGTTTCAATTCCCACTTCCGGAAGAACTTTGAACATGTCACGAGGGAGGTGCTGGACATTGAGTCCGAATGGACCATGTTCCGCGCCTCTATTGTCGAGGCGGCTGATTGGAGCTGTGGCCGCAAGGTAGTTGGTGCCTGTCGTGGCGGTAATCCTAGAACCCGTTGGTGGACACCGGCGGTGAGGGATGCCGTCAAGCTGAAGAAGGAGTCCTATCGGGTTCTTTTGGCTCATAGGACTCCTGAGGCAGCGGACAGGTACCGACAGGCCAAGCGGTGTGCGGCTTCAGCGGTCGCGGAGGCAAAAACTCGGACATGGGAGGAGTTCGGGGAAGCCATGGAAAACGACTTCCGGACGGCTTCGAAGCGATTCTGGACCACCATCCGCCACCTCAGGAAGGGGTGGCAGTGCACTATCAACACCGTGCTGACCTCGACTGCGGATGTTGTGGATCGGTGGAGGGAATACTTCGAAGACCTCCTCAATCCCACCAACACGTCTTCCTATGAGGAAACAGTGCCTGGGGAATCTGTGGTGGGCTCTCCTATTTCTGGGGCTGAGGTTGCTGAGGTAGTTAAAAAGCTCCTCGGTGGCAAGGCAAGTGGATGAGATCCGCTCTGGATGCTGTGGGGCTGTCTTGGTTGACAAGACTCTGCAGCATCGCGTGGACATCGGGGGCGGTACCGACCGGGGTGGTGGTTCCTCTCTTTAAGAAGGGGAACCGGAGGGTGTGTTATAACTATCGTAGGATCACACTCCTCAGCCTTCCCGGTAAGGTCTATTCAGGTGTACTGGAAAGGAGTCTACGCCGGATAGTCGAACCTCGGAGGAACAGTGTGGTTTTCGTCCTGGTCGTGGAACTGTGGACCAGCTCTATACTCTCGGCAGGGTCCTTGAGGGTGCATGGGAGTTTGCCCAACCAGTCTACATGTGTTTTGTGGACTTGGAGAAGGCATTCGACCGTGTCCCTCGGGAAGTCCTATGGGGAGTGCTCAGAGAGTATGGGGTATCAGACTGTCTCATTGTGGCGGTCCGCTCCCTGTATGATCAGTGCCAGAGTTTGGTCCGCATTGCCGGCAGTAAGTCCGTTTCCAGTGAGGGTTGGACTCCGCCAAAGCTGCCCTTTGTCACCGATTCTGTTCATAACTTTTATGGACAAAATTTCTAGGCGCAGTCAAGGCGTTGAGGGGATCTGGTTTGGTGGCTGCAGGATTAGGTCTCTGCTTTTTGCAGATGATGTGGTCCTGATGGCTTCATCTGGCCAGTTCAGCTCTCGCTGGATCGGTTCGCAGCTGAGTGTGAAGCGACTGGGTTGAGAATCAGCACCTCCAAGTCCGAGTCCATGGTTCTCGCCCGGAAAAGGGTGGAGTGCCATCTCCGGGTTGCGGAGGAGACCCTGCCCCAAGTGGAGGTGTTCAAGTACCTTGGAGTCTTGTTCACGAGTGAGGGAAGAGTGGATCGTGAGATCGACAGGCGGATCGGTGCGGCGTCTTCAGTAATGCGGACGCTGTATCGATCTGTTGTGGTGAAGAAGGAGCTGAGCCGGAAGGCAAAGCTCTCAATTTACCGGTCGATCTACGTTCCCATCCTCACCTATGGTCATGAGCTTTGGGTTATGACCGAAAGGACAAGATCACGTGTACAAGCGGCCGAAATTAGTTTCCTCCGCCGGGTGGCGGGGCTCTCCCTTAGAGATAGGGTGAGAAGCTCTGCCATCCGGGGGGAGCTCAAAGTAAAGCCGCTGCTCCTCCACATCGAGAGGAGCCAGTTGAGGTGGTTCGGGCATCTGGTCAGGATGCCACCCGAACGCCTCCCTAGGGAGGTGTTTAGGGCACGTCCGACCGGTAGGAGGCCACGGGGAAGACCCAGGACACGTTGGGAAGACTATGTCTCCCGGCCGGCCTGGGAATGCCTCGGGATCCCCCGGGAAGAGCTGGACGAAGTGGCTGGGGAGAGGGAAGCCTGGGTTTCCCCGCTTAGGCTGCTGCCCCCGCGACCCGACCTCGGATAAGCGGAAGAAGATGGATGGATGGACATTTTAACAACATTGGAAAACATTAATAAAACGGAGGATTCTCAGAGGGTGAGATAACTCCTGGAAATCACTGGCTTAGAATGGCCAAAGGTATAGATGTGTGTAAGGCTGCAGCTAACGATTATTTTTTTATCGATTAATCTATAGATTATTTTTTCGATTAATCGGTTAATCTATAGATTATTATTTTCGATTAATCTATAGATTATTTTTCCTTTTACCGATTATTTTTTTATTTAAAATGAAGATGAAAAAATAAATGTAGGCCAGTTTTTTCAAAAGGCATGGCTTTTATTTACAAAAAAAAAAAGTATGGCCACTCAGTCAACATTGACAACAACATGACAAAATATTCTGTAACAATGTAAACATTTAAAACTTTTAACATTTAACAAAATTAAAAGTAGCTTATTTGCTTTTTAATGTGCAAATATAAAAGTAAACATCCAGTGCAAATCTTAATATTCTGCAATAGCATAAGCATTTCAAAAGTAAAAGTATTGCTTATTTTGCTTTAAAATGTGCAAAAATAAAGATAAACATCCAATACAAAAAAGTGCAAAACGAAATATTCTGTAACAACAGTGTAAACATTTCAACAAAAGTGAAAGTATTGCTTATTTGCTAAAATGTGCAAAAATAAAGATAAACATCCAATACAAAAAAGTGCCAATCTAAATATTCTGGAGCACTGTAAACATTAAGTATTGTTTTTAAAATGTGCAAAATAAACATCCAGTCCAACACAGTACACAATAACCAATTCTACTCATTCCAGTGAGTGACTAACAGTTGTAATGAAGAAAGGGGTGAGGCTGCTTCTTTTCTTGTTTACAATATTCCTAACAGCTAAAAATAGGCGCTCAGAAGGGGTCGATGTGGCTGGAACTGAGAGGTAATTAGCCTTCACCTCAAGCTAGGACTGCGAGTGAGCTGAGCGGCAGTTTAAGTTTCTAGAAGGTCAACGGGCTCATAGTGATGTTACTAGTAGTTGACTGGGAGGTGTTTATTATCATTTGGGGAGAGTCCGCTGCCTGATGCTCACCTGCTAAACACCTATCTGCTCGACGCTGAACCGCTGACTACATGCGCTCTGAATACCCACTGCTGATTGGCTGTTAACGTTTTGAATAAGCACTGCTGATTGGCTGTTAGCGCTTTCTGTGTACTAATCAGATGGTTGTGTGGGTGGGACAATGCTGCGTGCTGAGACAGAGGCAAAAGGAGCAAAGCAGCTTGTTAAGACTTTAGCTTTAGCTTAGAAACTCGTTCGGTACACCCCCGTACCAAACCGAAAGCCCCGTACCGAAACGGTTCAATACAAAACACGTACCGTTACACCCCTAGCAGATACAAATGTTTTTGTGTAATGATGACAACGTATGCTCACACGGACGATTGACTAGTTGATGGTTGATGGTTTTCTTTTCTAATGTTCGTTCATAGCCGTTGTGCTGCTATGATAGGCCATTTCCGCTCGACACAGTGTGCATACAACAACATTATTAGGCCGTGTATTGAAATACTCCCACACTTTTGATGACTTTTGGCGTGCTTTTTCCCCCTCGCTCGCACCGTCTGCTTTGCGCTCCGCCATGACGGTAGTGTGACGTAAATATGTGACGCGTCAACGCACAAAAACGGCGTCGACATATTTACGTAACCGATGACGTCGACTATGTCGACGCGTCGTTTCAGCCTTAGATGTGTGTGTCAAGTTAAAGGAAACGGCAGGATGTCTTCTTCTATTGGATGTATTACAATCTTTGCAAGAAGGGTAACGTTTGCTGTGGTCTGGAACAACATGGCACACAAACAGCTATCAGAAATACATAGAGATAATGTCATGAGACATGCAAATATACATTAAATACACAGAGGACGTAAGGGAACAAAATTAAATGTGTTCAAATATATGTACAAACAAGGCATAATGATGCAATATGTACATACAGCTAGCCTAAATAGCATGTTAGCATCGATTAGCCTGCAGTCATGCACTGACCAAATATGCCTGATTAGCACACCAACAAGTCAATAACATCAACAAAGCTCACCTTTGTGCATTCACGCACAGCATAAAACGTTTGGTGGACAAAATGAGACAAAGAAGGAGTTAAAGTTAAAGTTAAAGTCCCAATGATTGTCACACACACACTAGGTGTGGTGAAATGTGTCCTCTGCATTTGACCCATCCCCTTGATCACCTCCTGGGAGGTGAGGGGAGCAGTGGGCAGCAGCGGTGCCGCGCCCGGGAATCATTTTTGGTGATTTAACCCCCAATTCCAACCCTTGATGCTGAGTGCCAAGCAGGGCGGTAATGGGTCCCATTTGTATAGTCTTTGGTATGCCGGGGTTTGAACTCACGACCTACCGATCTCAGGGCGGACACTCTAACCACTAGGCCACTGAGTAGGTCAGAGTGGCATAAAACACGTCTTTCTGTGGCAGCGTCGGAGAAAGTCGTACATGTAAATATACTGTCAGTTCAAGGACCGCTGAAATTAGTAGGACAAAACGGTGCTCGCCAAATACTCTCATCAGTGAAGCATGTTTAATATAAACAGTGGGATTTCTAACAAGTAAAAAGGTTGATGTCATGTTTGAACTCCTACAGACACCATAATAAAACAAATATAGATTTTTCCCCCACCTTTTTCCATTTACATACATTTTTGGAAAAGCTTCAGAGAGCCACTGCAGCTCTACAGTTGTGGGTAGCGGACCCTCAGGCTGGGCGATTAAAACAAAATTGTGATAGGTACGTAATCAATATCAATACAAATGTTTTCGATAAAACGTTCGATATATTTTTTTCTTTTTTGTCGGTAAAAAGCGGAAGTTGTGAAGCAAGGTTGGTTGCATGAAAAAGGGCACTCACTCTCTGGTAACCGAGCAACGCAGAAAGTGATCATTGATCAGTCGGACTGACTCGCTAGAAAATCAGCTAACAGTATCAACTATGACGTTTGGTTGCGCCATCTTGTTGTCTCGCAGTTGTAATTCTTTGCATGGAGTGAGAAGACAAAGTAAAAATGAAGAAATTGTAGATAAAATAGGAACATTTTAAAAAGGGACCGTAGTCTGACCAATGTGGTCTGTAAATGATGCAAGGCGCTCGTCCTCACCCTTTTGAGCACAACTGTAACTTCCTGGCAGAAAATAGTTATTTTCATGTTTCTCAATGTTTATATTTTCACACTTTTTTGTTACTCTTTATCAAGCACTTCTTACATATTCTGTATTTTTGCACCTTCATGAAGAAAGAGTTGGATGAAATTGTCACTGTGTGCAAGCACTGTGCAACACGCAGTGGGAGCTGACCCCTGATGAGCGCATTTTCCTCTGAGGTGTGTTGGGGCCTGTTCTGACTTTCGGTAACACGTCCAACAAGTGATGTCATCCACAGAGACGTCATCCCAGCGTGACAATTGACAGTACAAGAAAAGAGTCGGTTAAGAAAGCTAGAAAAAAACTTTCACTCCGTGCAGTTTTTAGACAACCTTTCAGTGGTGACTAAGACAGGACAAAACTAATTTATAATATCCCTATCTTTACATTGTTTTTTATTTGATTTCAACAAAGACAATGAGTGCTGATAAAGTGTGTGCTTCAACTTATGTTGATGTGATATAACATAGTAGTGAATATTGTACACTTACATGTTCTGTTGACACTAGGGTTGTATGGTATACCGGTACTAATGCAATGGAAATGGTACTATACTGCCTTTTAAAAACACCGGTACTGGTTTTACATCCACATAATGCTGTGCGGCGGTGACTACAGTGCCGAGGTGCATGATGTTGAGTGTGTCAAAACGTACACACAAAGTGCATACAAGCAATAATATTGTGGTGGGGAAGAATGGAAAACAACTACAATTTTACTGGTTAATAAATGATAAATAATGATAAGTGGGTTATACTTGTATAGCGCTTTTCTACCTTCAAGGTACTCAAAGCGCTTTGACAGTATTTCCACATTCACCCATTCACACACACATTCACACACTGATGGCGGGAGCTGCGATGCAAGGCGCTAACCAGCAGCCATCAGGAGCAAGGGTGAAGTGTCTTGCCCAAAGACACAACGGACGTGACTAGGATGGTAGAAGGTGGGGATTGAACCCCAGTAACCAGCAACCCTCCGATTGCTGGCACGGCCACTCTACCAACTTCGCCACGCCGTCCCAAAAATAAAGAGGGTGTATGAAGTGCACAATGGAGGTATTTGGGCTTCAAAACTAACAATAAAAACTACAATTCTACTGGTTAATAAACAGTGTGGTGAAGTACAATATGGAGGTATTTGGGCTGCAAAATTAACAATAAAAATTACAATTCTTCTGGTTAATAAAGAGGGTGTATGAAGTACAATATGGAGGTATTTGGACTTCAAAACTAACAATATAAACTACAATTCTACTGGTTAATAAACAGTGTGGTGAAGTACAATATGGAGGTATTTGGGCTTCAAAGGTAACAATAAAAACTACAATTCTGCTGGTTAATAAAGAGGGTGTATGAAGTACAATATGGAGGTACTGTATTTGGACTTCAAAACTAATGATAAAGGTGACACTTTAAACAGGGAGGCGCCGCGCTTCAAGTGTTGCTTTAAAACACGCCTCGCCAAACGTGTCGATTAGTATTACCACCTTTGCTTCAAACTTAGGTAAACATTTAAATAATGAACATTCAGATCTGCACAAGGAGTTATAAAGAGTGACAGTTAATAATGTAGTAATTACACCTGTCCTGCTGTTTGGCTGCGTGGAGACCGTCGTCAAGGAGCACAGGATAGACAATGTTTTTGTCGGGGGTAACACCCTTCACTTTACAATGGGTCTGCTAAACTTCACTTTCGGGTCAGAATGACGAGGCCGCTGATTTGTGACAGTCGCTTCATTATTAGTTCTGCAGGACACAACCGGACCGTTCATCACTCTACTGCACAGTGCACACTCTCTCTCTATTTACTCGCCCACTCCCTCACTGATGTCACGCAGCCAACACGGTGCCATCCTCAAAAAGACACATACGCTATTCTCTTAACATAGTTAACCAGCTCCCCTGCTGTGCATACATACCAAAGACTATAAAAATGGGACCCATAACCTCCCTGCTTGGCACTCAGCAACAAAGGGTTGGAGTTGGGGGTTAAATCACCAAAAATGATTCCCGGGCGCGGCGCCGCTGCTGCCCACCGCTCCCCAAGGGGATGGGCATACTTGCCAACCCTCCCGTGATGAACGGAGAAGTTAAACAGGACAATACTGCCATCTAATGGATAGCCAACGGAAGACTGAAATTGAAGTATTTTTTTTTTTTTTTCTATGTAAATAAAATATATATATATATATATATATATATATATATATAATATATATATATATATATATATATATATATATATATATATATATATATATATATATATATACGTATATATATATATATATATACATATATATATATATATATATATACATATATATACATATATATATATATATACATACATATATATATATATATATACATATATATATATATATATATATACATATATATATATATATATATATATATATATATAATATATATATATACACATATATATACATATATATATATATACATATATATATATATATATATATATATATATATATATATATATATATATATGTATATATATATGTATATATATATGTATATATATATATATATATATATATATATATATATATATATATATATATATATATATATATATATATATATATATATATATATATATATATATATATATATAAGTTATTTAATAAGAAGCCAAAAAGTGCAAAAACAATAATGTTCGTGTTGGAGGAGTTGTGAATGAATGAAATATGAAATCCGTGCTGCAGTCTGCAGGTGTACCTAATGTTGCGGCCCTGCGGTCATTCACAACTCTTCCAACACGAACATTATTGTTTTTGCACTTTTTGGCTTCTTATTAAATAACTTTTTTAAATAGTGTAACCGAGGGTTTATAAATGTCGCATATACTGTATGAAACTACAAAATAATAAACGCGGAGGCTCCAGTTTACACGAGGACCACTTTGTTTACCTTCTTTCAAAAACCTCCGCTCCACTCCAACGTGTCATCACTTCCGCTCTTAGCGCCTTCAAAATAAGAGCGCAAGGCATATACTGTATAACAGCGTGTAACAGGAATTAACATCACAAAGAGGAAAGCCCATAAAAATTCAACCTTGCACGTGGAATGTTTAAGTGTGGGCTTTAGTTGATATAACTTGGACCCCCCCCCCCCGTTTTCTACGGCGGGGGTGCACCGGCACAAGGAGGCAGGATTACTGCGAGGCGAGCCTCAGCCAGTGTCTTCGCAGCAGTTTTATGATCGCTCAGCACAAGAAATACGTTACACACATACAGTTGTTGACAAAATACACCCTACATTATATACCTCAGCTAACTAAACTATGGAAATGTATAATCTAGTTCATATAGCAATACGGTGTCACTGCACAGCAGGCCAGCAGTTAGCAGAGTCCGCAATCCATGTTGAGGCACAACGCAGTGACGAGTGCTGATCACCGCACCGTCTCTTCTCAGTATTTGAACAGCAAATGTGAAAATTCAGCGATTTTGAATAAAAATAATCTAAAACTGGTGAAGTTAAATGGAAAATAACTTTATAGTATAATCACTGGATACATATATCAATTGAATTATTTTTTTTTCTTTTTTATTTTTTTTTCTTTCCATGATGGCAGGTCACCTGCCTCTAGTGACTGCACGTCACTGGTAGATACGGATACACACGGACACGGCTGCTTGGCTTGATGCCAAATATTAGGAGAGTTAAAACTGCCAAATTGGTGTCAACTAATGCAAGTGAAAAGACTGAATTGTGTAACAAATTCCTACAATTTGTGTTTTATCTTTAACAAAATTATGTTTTACCTGCTACATGTCTTATCTGTGTACTTTTATCCATAGTTTAGTACTTACTAATAATTGTATTTTTCTTAAAGCACAGACCAGGAGTGGCAACCATAAATCATGAATAAACGTATCTTTTTTCACTCTGACCGTAACTTAGGTACAAGGGTTCATTGGATTCCACACTTTCTCCTTTTTCTATTGTGGATCACGGATTTGTATTTTAAACCACCTCGGATACTATATCCTCTTGAAAATGAGATTCGAGAACGCGAAATGGACATTCACAGTGACTTTTATCTCCACGACAATACATCGGCAAATCTCTTTAGCTACGGAGCTAACGTGATAGCATCGTGCTTAAATGCAGATAGAAACAAAAGAAATAAACCCCTGACAGGAAGGATAGACAGAAAATCAACAATACTATTAAACCATGGACCTGTAAATACACGGTTCATGCTTTCCAGCTTGGCAAAGCTTAACAATACTGTTGCTAACAACGCCATTGAAGCTAACTTAGCAACGGGACCTCACTGAGCTATGATAAAAACATTAGCGCTCCACCTACGCCAGCCAGCCCTCATCTGCTCATCAACACCCGTGCTCACCTGCGTTCCAGCGATCGACGGAAGGACAAAGGACTTCACCCGATCATCCGTGCGGTCGGCGGCTAGCGTCGGATAGCGCGTCTGCTATCCAAGTCAAAGTCCTCCTGGTTGTGTTGCTACAGCCAGCCACTAATACACCGATCCCACCTACAACTTTCTTCTTTGCAGTCTTCATTGTTCATTAAACAAATTGCAAAAGATTAACCAACACAGATATCCAGAATACTGTGGAATTTTGAGATGAAAACAGAGCTTTTTTGTATTGGATTCAATGGTGTCCGAATACTTCCGTTTAACTATTGACGTCACGCGCATACGTCATCATACATAGACGTTTTCAACCGGAAGTTTAGCGGGAAATTTAAAATTGCACTTTATAAGTTAAACCGGCCGTATTGGCATGTGTTGCAATGTTAAGATTTTATCATTGATATATAAACTATCAGACTGCGTGGTCAGTAGTAGTGGGTTTCAGTAGGCCTTTAAACAATGTTCAAGTCGAGCGTCCATTGACTTCAATGGGGGAGCATAGAGTGGGTTGTTCCACTGCAGCCCAAAATCATTGGATAAATGCTCGGCTTTGTCCCGCCCACAAGTGAATAAGAAGTGGGCTCGGTCTTGGCTGGCTTCCTCATGATGATTGGATGTTCTGTGTGAGGCTCAATCCCTTTTTGATTCACAGCAAAATGAGCAAATATAAATATAAACCACAGCCAGAGCAACTTTTCAACTTTCATTCTGTTGTTGTGTGTCGATGAAGAGAATTTTACAATCATTTAAGCGGTGTTTTCTTTGTCAAATCTAGCATCTTTATCTTTTATTTGTTGTTGCTGTAGGGAGTAGCTGAAAATGAGCTTCCCATAGTTGAAAGACCAGCAGCCGCCACTGGTATGCAACTTGTTTTACATTGTACAACAAAAACAACTGCCTTTGTGCCTTTTTTAACGAAAATATACGCATCCTCAACGATTATGCAAACAATATGATGAGTCATATTAACCACAAGTATATTGGCAAGCTGGGGGGAACCCTGACTTTATCGTCGGCCAAACGATAGAAAATCAACAGAGTTTATATGAGCAAAATGAGGGACAAAAACAAAGTATACACTGTTTTTGACAGATTCATAAAAAAGATGCTGCCCATGCAGCAGGTCAAGGGGAATAAGGAGACCGAGGGGCCACCGCTTCCCACCCTGCCTGACACATTTATCTGTCTGGAGCCAACATCGTAGCCATTCCGTGTTTCTGGAAAAGTACATTAGGTAGAGACCAACAGAGTGGGGAGAATTAAGGGGCCCACCCAAGGATTGTTTTCACGCTGCCCTCTTTTTCTGTATAAGAGGGGCTGAGGTGGTGGCATGGCAGCTGCATTCAAAGACCGAAGACACCTTTGCACCGTGGGACATCCGGAGGGTAGATAAGGGGGCCACGGAATGAAGCGGTGCCACAGGGCGCCAGGATAGTATATCAATCTTGTAATTGGGAAGGGTGATTAGCTGGGCTTCATTAGCATATGGTGGCAAAAACTTTGGTTTCCTGGGCAAACTGTAGGGCAAAAATATGTTTTTCCATACTCCATATAGAGGATCAAAGCTGGAGGGGCCCCCTTTTGAAGGCCCAGAAACCAGTGTGCAGGAACCAAGGGGGGTGGGAGGAGCCCCATCTCATAGACATTAAAAGGGTGCCTACTTGGCCCATTTACATCAGTTATAGCACATTTTCATATGGCCCCTAGAGATGACTAACTTAATTTTTGGATAAAAACAAATCTTCTGGCCCCCATTCTCATAGAAACAAGTGTGGGAAAGTTCCAGGCTAAAGGACATTGTCATTAAATATGAAAGAGCCCTCACCATCAACTATTTCGAGGCCCCCTCTGAGACAAAAAAGATCTGATGGGGACCAACTGAACAATAAATCAGTTTTTACACAGCTGAGAATGAACAAACTAGCCAAACCTTTTCAATGTATTTCATTCTTCCGTTGCTGTTAAAAGTAACACATTCAAGCCTTGGCCACAGACTGATGAGCATGTTTATGGCCGCAGAACTATAGTGGTCCTAAGAGGAAAATATTAAGAATAGATTTTCTATTTGACAACATGTTGTAATCAACATAATGAAAACACATAATTCTGACATCTCATATTAGCAGTAACCACAGCTGGTACTGACTTGGGCTGGACAATAACACGATATCATGTAATTGATATCAATAAAAAATTTAATCGATAAAACCTTCAATATTTAATAGAGAAAGTAAAAATGGATGTTTCAGAGAGCGAAGATATTGTGGATAAAACAGGAAAAGTCACCTCGACAGTATGGCAGTTTTGGGGGATGTTTTCTGAAACCGACCGTAGTCAGACCAATGTGGTCTGTAAATGATGCAAAGGGCTCGTCCCCACCAAGAGCGGTAATTCCACACCACTTTCGCCGCGCTCACCCTTTAGAGCACAGCTGTAACTTCCTGGCACTAAACCTGCAGAAAATGGTTCTTCTCAGGTTTCTCTAAGTTTATATTTAATCGCGATTAGTCACATTTTGTTCATAGTTTGTTTGCTGTATTACATGTTTATTAAACATTATGCTTTTTTAAACAGCTCAACACAAAATGGACATAAACGCGACAATAAATGACAATGACAACAACAAAAAAGACCTGCAGTGTGTTGGTGTATTCTTGACAAAATTTAAATTGCTGAACTCTGGGGAGAGGAGCTATACTTGTTTGGATACCAGTTCCATACATTAATAACACAAAATGTGGATTGTTACAATAATGGTTTGATTGTCAAATATATTTGGTAATGTTATCTGTGATATTTCTACCTGAATAAATGCTTCTGATATTACATGTTCAAGTTAATGGTATTCATGACAATGGTTTACCTCTATTTATCAATATAGTGTAATATTAAGGCTGATAAACATTCTGTAATTCAACCAGAATATGTTATAAAACAATATACACAATATTTCAGCCTGCGAGGAAATTCAACAGTATCTGCACGCAGCTACATTTTCCCGCGCTGTGGAATGGCCTGAGGGTCAGACAAGCCGCTTGCGCCAAAAAAATAGTGTTTGCCGTTAAAGTAATTTAAAGTTAACACATTATCGCAGTAACTTTGACAGCCCTAATGTTTACATTTTCACACATTGCACTATTTTGTTACACTTTAAGCATTTCTTACATAGTCCTTTTATTGGCACATTCATTTTAAGAGGTTATTGTTAAGTGTTCAATGTGATTGTAGAATTCTGTTGACATTGTTTTAGTGTTTGCCATTTAAAATATTTTTCTCCTGATCCTTTTTTTGAATTGCAATAATTATCAATATTGTGATACAGTTTTCAGCCATATGACCCAGCCCTAGAATAAATCCAGCAGTCATGGTACATACTTTAGTCATACAGTGACCTACATGCACTCCCTAAATGTACATCTAGCAGATAGTGGTAGGAGCCATTTGACTCACAAGCGTTGGTGAGGCTTGAATATGTTGTGTAACTGCACAAAAGTAAAATGCATGGTTGCAGATGACAATATTGTAGCACCCCGGGCATCTTTAAAATGTTAAATGATGCCATACAACTCAACAATCAGGTTCATGGTCACCAACTGAGCATGGCAACAATCAGAATTGTGGATAAGTCAAACCCCTGGCAGCATGTGGGAAATGGGAGGTCGATCTTTGGATGGAGCGTGATTGTTTGGGGCGTTTGACAGTAGCTAAGCAGACACATTGTTTTAACCTTTGTGTTTCATTCAAGAGATGGCTGTGTAGAAGGGTCAATGACTTCAATAGACCTTAATTAAGCACAGTTAGTGTCAACAGTTAATTATGCAAATTAGGAGACCCAGTATGCAGTTGGTGAGTGAGTGGCCTCACTCTTTCATCGCGACTTCACATGCACTGAATGTACCACCCTGGAGACGTGCACCCATCATATCCCACATTATGTCTGTCATTATTTTTTGCTCCTCAGTCAAGAATCAAAAACGTGTTATGGTGCCCATACATAAAGGCCAACGAGGCCCCTGAAGTCTCCAGTGGCGTTTGTTGCAATCAAAGAACCTCCGGAAGATCCTTGCTGGGTGAGGCTTTTGAAAGCCATCCGAGTTCTCCTCATTCGGACCTGGATAGTAGGGGGCATTGGCGCCCCCTCTAAAACAAAAATGTGCATCAAAACAATCAATTAGGCAAATAATGCAGGACAGCCATTGTTTTGATGATGGTGATGACAGGCATTTTGATGCATGTGATGTTAGTGACGCCATGACTTTCTAAGGAATGAATGATGGCATTTCATGGGCCCCTCACTTGGGACCGTCGGCCTTAAAACTAGGGGTGTCCAGATTTTATATTCATATCGTATATATGTCTGATTTTAACAAAAAAGGCAAGTATCAGATGAGATCGGCTTACATCTCCTTTACATTGTGTTTACTTGTGAAAAGCTTGACAGACAGTTAACATCTAAATGTCCTCCAAAAGCACATAAGGTTGGTCTTTTCGTCTGTTTTAGTCAAGTCATTTACAAAAAGGTAAACATGGCAGGCTCTAGGCTACTTGGAGCTAGCAGCTACACAGCAGCTAAGCACGTAATAGCACCCAAGCAAGACATACGTAATAAGTGTCCTTCATTGAACAATATTCCAAATGTCAATATAAACAACTATCAAATGAGTACAGCTGCATATTGCTTACACAATCCAAGTCCCAAAGCAAAAGCCTAACCCCTAACTTGTGAAAATTTACTGCAACATGAGTAGAGATGGGTACCGAATTCGGTACTTTTATAGGCACCGATCGGATATCAGTTCATGTAAAAATTCACTAGTGCCATATTTTGATACCTTTGTTGCATGTGGCGTCACGTCCGATTTCAGACTAAGCACCGGCTTACGTAAACAATCAGTCAAGCAGCATTCAAGGCAGACGCAGCCAAACTCCCTCTAAGCCAGTGCTTCTCAATTATTTTCTGTTACACCCCCCCAGCAAGAAAAAAAATGTCTCTATAAAAGTACACCTCTGCATAACATTATATCTTTCTTAACATTTAAGAAAACAAAACAGAAAGATATAGATCAACTTACAACAAATACTAACTTGTTGTTTTTTCAAAGTAATCCTTATTTAAACTATAAACCTTTTTGTGACCAACTTGAACCATTTGATACTAAAAAATAAAATAAAATAAACTCAAATAATGACAAATTCAAATTGATCAGCATGATTAACTAAAAAGCACAATATATCTCTGAGCTGCCACCTTATCGTGGTAGAAGAGTTTGCTTGTCCCAATGATCCAAGGAGCTATGTTGTCCGGGGGCTTTATACCCCTGTTAGGGTCTCCCAAGACAAACTGGTCCTAAGTGAGGGATCAGACATAGAGCAGCTTGAATACCCAGGTTTCCCTCGCCCGGACGCTGGTCACCGGGGCCCCCGTCTGGAGCGGCCCAGAGGTGTGGCACGATGGCGAGCGCCTGGTGGCCGGGCCTGTCCCCGTGGGGCCCGGCCGGGCACAGCCCGAAGAGGCAACGTGGGTCCCCCCTCCAATGGGCTCACCACCCATAGCAGGGGCCATAGAGGTCGGGTGCAATGTGAGCTGGGCGGCAGACAAAGGCAGGGCACTTGGCGGTCCAATCCTCGGCTACATAATCTGGGACGTGGAACGTCACCTCGCTGGGGGGGGAAGGAGCCTGAACTAGTGCGCGAGGTGGAGAAGTTCCGGCTAGATATAGTCGTACTCACTTCGACGCACAGCAAGGGCTCTGGAACCAGTTCTCTCGAGAGGGGCTGGACTCTCTTCCACTCTGGCGCTGCCAGCAGTGAGACGCGACGGGCTGGGGTGGCAATTCTTGTTTCCCCCTGGCTCAAAGCCTGCTCGTTGGAGTTCAACCCAGTGGACGAGAGGATAACTTCCCTCTGCCTTCGGGTGGGGGGACGGGTCCTGACTGTTGTTTGCGCTTACGCGCCAAACGGCAGCTCAGAGTACCCACCCTTTTTGGATTCACTCAAAGGAAGTACTGGAGAGTGCTCCCCCGGGTGATTCCCCTCGTTCTACTGGGGGGCTTCAACGTATGTTGGCAACGACAGTGAAACCTGGAGAGGCCGCCCGGACTTGAACCAGAGTGGTGTTTTGTTATTAGACTTTTGTGCTCGTCACAGATTGTCCATAACAAACACCATGTTCAAACATGAGAGTGCCCAGGACAACCTAGGCCACAGTTCCATGATCGACTTTATAGTTGTGTCATTGGATTTGCGGTCTCATGTTTTGGACACTCAGGTGAAGAGAGGGGCGGAGCTTTCTACCGATCACCTGGTGGTGAGTTGGCTGCGATGGTGGGGGAAGATGCCGGACAGACCTGGCAGGCCCAAATGCATTGTGAGGGTCTGCTGGGAACGCCTAGCAGAGTCTCCTGTCAGAGAGAGTTTTAATTCCCGCCTCCAGAAGAACTTTGAACATGTCACGAGAGAGGCGCTGGACATTGAGTCCGAGTGGTCGATATTCCGTACCTCTATTGTCGAGGCGGCCGATTGGAGCTGTGGCCGCAAGATGGTTGGTGCCAGTCGTGGCGGTAATCCTACAACCCGCTGGTGGAAACCAGCGGTGACGGATGCCGTCAAGCTGAAGAAAGAGTCTCATCGGGTTCTTTTGGCTCATAGGACTCCGGCGGCAGCAGACAGGTACCGACAGGCCAAGCGGTGTGCGGATTCAGCGGTCGCGGAGGCAAAAACTCGGACATGGAAGGAGTTCGGGGAAGCCTGTAAAACGACTTCCAGACGGCTTCGAAGTAATTCTGGACCACCATCCGCCGCCTCAGGAAGGGGAAGCAGTGCAATGTCAACACCGTGTATGGTGGGGATGGTGTTCTGCTGACCTCGACTGCGGATGTTGTGGATCGGAGGAGGGAATACTTCGAAGACCTCCTCAATCCTAACAACACGTCTTCCTATGAGGAAGCAGTGCCTGGGGAATCTGTGGTGGCCTCTCCTATTTCTGGGGCTGAGGTTGTTAAAAAGCTCCTCGGTGGCAAGGCCCGGAGTTCCTTAAGGCTCTGGATGCTATGGGGCTGTCTTGGTTGACAAGACTCAGCAACATTGCGTGGACATCGGGGGTGGTACCTCTGGATTGGCAGACCGGGGTGGTGGTTCATCTCTTTAAGAAGGGGAACCGGAGGTAGTGTGATCCCACTATTGTGGGATCACACTCCTCAGCCTTCCCGGTAAGGTCTATTCAGGTGTGCTGGAGAGGAGGCTACGCCGGATAGTCGAACCTCGGATTCAGGAGGAACATTGTGGTTTTCGACCTGGTTGTGGAACTGTGGACCAGCTCTATACTCTCGGCAGGGTCATTGAGGGTGCATGGGAGTTTGCCCAACCAGTCTACATGTACTTTGTGGACTTGGAGAAGGCATTCAACCGTGTACCCCGGGAAGTCCTGTGGGGAGTGCTCAGAGAGTATGGGGTATCGGACTGTCTGATTGTGGCGGTCCGCTCCCTGTATGATCAGTGTCAGAGCTTGGTCCGCATTGCCTGCAGTAAGTCGGACCCTTTTCCAGAGACGGTTGGACTCCGCCAAGGCTGCCCTTTGTCACCGATTCTGTTCATAACTTCTATGGACAGAATTTCTAAGCGCAGTCAGGGCGTTGAGGGTATCTGGTTTGGTGGCTGCAGGATTAGGTCTCTGCTTTTTGCAGATGATGTGGTCCTGATGGCTTCATCTGGCCAAGATCTTCAGCTCTCACTGGATCGGTTCGCAGCCGAGTGTGAAGCGACTGGGATGAGAATCAGCACCTCCAAGTCCGAGTCCATGGTTCTCGCCCGGAAAAGGGTGGAATGCCATCTCCGGGTTGGAGAGGAGATCTTGCCCCAAGTGGAGGAGTTCAAGTGCCTGGAGTCTTGTTCACGAGTGAGGGAAGAGTGGATCGTGAGATCGACAGGCGGATCGGTGCGGCGTCTTCAGTAATGCGGACGCTGTATCGATCCGTTGTGGTGAAGAAGGAGCTACGTTCCCATCTTCACCTATGGTCATGAGCTTTGGGTTATGACCGAAAGTACAAGATACGGGTACAAGCGGCCGAAATTAGCTTCCTCCGCCGAGTGGTGGGGCTCTCCCTTAGAGATAGTGTAGTAGAATTTCTGACCTTTTGACCTATATTTCTTGTCTTTTAAGAATGTCCGCTCATTTTCAATACTCTTGTATTTTGTGCCATTGAATGGACCAGTTGTGGGACAAAAGTGAATATTAAGTCGTGCCAACCTGTCTACAGAATGTGTTGACTATCTAAAGGATTCGAGTTGTTATGGAACAGATAGGAAAAGCAAACAAGAAATTGACGCACTCGATAAGGAACGATGACGCACAACAGACATATAAAAAATGGCAGAAGACCGGAACTCGGGAGTGATTTTGGCTTGTGTGTGTCTTGTTGGCTCCGGAGTAACTTGTGGTTTGTCTGCACGGCCAACTCAATTCAACCTGCACTTCTGATAATGGGTAAATAAATTTGTTGTACTAAACTACTTTTGTTGCCTGCTTAAACTTCGGACAATCCACTACACAAATTGGCGTCACGAACAGGATGGTTTAGAAGCTACAGGTCGACAGCCGCTCCGCGCTCTCTCAGTCAGGCAGACAGTGTGCTGCATGCGCGCATAACAAGGTGAGCGTTTTGCTTAAAGTGTAAACATTTTCTGCCTGGAGAGAGCCGGATCGATAAGACTAATTGCTGAATCTATTTTTGATAAAAGATAGGTTTAGTCAGGTTCTCCAAAAACAACCTGGAATGGGGTAAATTATGGTTGGATTGAGTTGTTTTATATGTGATCATTTGTCTGTGTGTTTGTTGAAAACTTGTAATCTCTTGTTTTTAACAAATGGGGATTGTTGATAGAATTTTGGTGGTTTGGAGTGTAGAAGCATAGACGATGTGAGACGAAACATTTCTTTTAACCTCTTCATCCTCTGTCGTTGTTGGCAGAGGATGCTTTTTTCTGCAAGTACATTAGGTTAGCCGGAGTTGGACACAGCGAAATTTAAGGCAAGGTTGGCTAAACTTGTGTGACATTTGGCCCACACAAATTTATGACGTCTATGAAGGTCCTACGTATCTGTCTATGTGGAAGCTGCAGCCGGGTAAAAAGCCTGATATAAGGTGATCGTTCAGTGACTCCGGTAAAGGAGATCAACTGAGCCAAGTTGTCACGAATTTGGAAATTTGCTGCAGTATAGATGGATAGAGTAAGGGCTCCATATGGTAGAGCCTTGGTGAAACTATATGGACTGACCAGACACGATGTACTGTAGGATTGGGGGGTGATTCCTGGTGATTCTACAGCGCCTTAGGCTGTTATCCGTGTTGGTCAGGAAGGAAAAGCAGGGTATGCTCCGCTAAAAGGGTTAATCGCCGTTATAAGAGTAAGAATGACCTGCGTGTGTGTGTTATGAGACGGCCGATTCCACAAAAGCACGCGTGCATTAGTTGTTTATATTGGTCCGGACCAGGGGGGAGTGGTTTGTGGGATAAAAATGTGTGTTTTTTAAATTTATATATATATATATATCTGCGTATTGTAATAACATTTGTGTAGCACCTGGTTTCTTATCTGTTTTAATTCCCCTCTGAAAAAATCAACCTCTCCCCTCACGCTTTTTTCGCACCCACGCTGATCTGCAAGAGCTGGGAAATTGTCGGTTATGTGTGTGCGTGTGAGAAAATAGACAAAGTTATGTACAGAAAACACATGAGTGAATGATCCATCCATATAATTATTTTCTTCCGCTTATCAAGAGGTTGGATCGCGGAGGCAGCAGCCTAAGCAGGGAGGCTCCCCCTCTTGGGCGCTGCGAGCGAATTCCAGTCATTTGAATTTGTTTTTAACTATACTGGTGATTGTGACTGTGCGATATTACAGTTGTTTTACACACTGAGATTTTGAGTACGGGAAAAAAGGCTCTTGCTCGCTGGTAAATTCTCTGTGTGTGAGTGACTGTGTGACGCATAACAAAAAAAAAGCTGGGAGACATTTTGAGATAAGAGTGTGTGCGTGTGACGAGGCTGTGTGAGTGACAGCTGCGTGAGGCATTGGTTCGAAGAGGAGTGACACTGATAGCATTGAGCTGGGTTAGCATTGTGTTAGCATAGCATTGAGCTAGGTTAGCATTGTGTTAGCATAGCATTGGGCTAGGTTAGCAAAAGTTTGCTTACTGAGGCATAGTAAGGCTAAGTTAGCATCTAGCTTGGCATTACTAAGTGTGGTTGAACAGTTATTCTCGGTCTGTAGAGTGTGCTAGTAGTAGGTGCTTGCTAAGTCCAGTAAAATAATAGATATATGGAAAATTACACGTTTAAATATCAATAAATAAATACGGATTGTGGGACATTGAAACATTGTTTAATTCATCATTCATTTATATGTCTAGTATACTTTTTTTTGGTACAGCCTTGTTGCTTATCTGATCCATCCAGTTTCTGTGTGGAAGTTGAGACAAACACACGCGCACGAACATCATAGATTAGGACACATTGTAACTTTGAATTAATAGTTATACAACAAATAAATTAATAATATTGAATTTAAATTTGATAAAGATAAATTGATCATACATTGACATTTTACTTAAAAAATGGATTGGGCTCTGTACCGAGGATGTCATTGTGGCTTGTACAGCCCTTTGAGACACTTGTGATTTAGGGCTATATAAATAAACATTGATTGATTGATTGATTGATTGATATGATCATAATAATAATGCTTTGTGTATTATTGAAATGAGCCTTTTAAGTTTAAGTATTGGGTCTATATTTCTTCTATAAACATTTCCCCAAACTTCAAAACAATATTACATATGGAAAAATAAATGAATAATATAACATGTGCAGACATTTCTTATTCAGCATGTGTTAAACTTTATACCGAATAGCAATGGATTTGGATATTTTCTTTAATATGTTCAATATGCGGCTTCCAACATATTAATGATCAATTACTATTCTCAAGAATGTAGTTCATATACTCTGTCAATTTCCACTTGATTCAACTTTAATTTGTGTTTCACAATTTGACTTTGCACCCTGGACAGGTCGCCACCTCATCAAAGGGCCAACACAGATAGATAGACAGACAACATTCACACACTACGGGCAAATTTAGTCTTATTAATTTCTACATATTGAGATCTATTACTTAAAATAACTACTTAACCACTGTTGTGAAACACCTTTCTAATTTATGGGAGTATTGGGATAGGACTGAGGAAGATGTCTGCTGTGGTGGTGGTTAGTTTGGAAATTAATTTAATAAAAGTAACTTTGAAGTGCAGTCTGACATTTTAGTTTGGAGTAATTTATATTTTTATTTAGACATTGCAGTACACCATACTTCTGGATGTTGAGCTAGAAGAGGATAATGGCATGACAGAATAAAGTTAGAATTAAAGTTGGGGTGCCAGTGATTGTCACACACACAGGCCCATCCCCCGTGATTGCCCCTGGGAGGTGGGGGAATCATGTTTGGTGATTTGGCTCCCAAATTTTTTGTAGTCTTTGGTGTGACTCGACCGGGGTTTTGAACTTGCGACCTGCCGATCTCAGGGCGGACACTCTAACCACTAGGCCACTGAGATGAAGTAGGCAAACCAAATCTCAACAGCTTTCAGTTAGCTATAGAGTTTGAGAGTATAATGCGAATAACTATAACTTTACAGCTGTTTGCTGGGAATAGTGTTGAATAATAATTACAAATAACAGCCTACATTAATAATTAGAATAAGAGCCGATATGTAAAGTTAAAAAAAAAAAAAAGAGGAGAAGTGTGATTAGGGCTGGCGCTTGTGTTTGTTATGACTAAGTTGGATAACCAGTCGGAGACATGCAAGGCAAGGCGGGGCAGCTTTGTTTGTGTGGCGTTTTTCCAGGAAAGCACAAGACTCAAAGTGCTTCACAGACAACAAAGTGAAATGAAAGAAAATAAAAGCAAAATTAAAATGCAGACAATAAAAATAAACACAGTACGGACGTTAAAAGTTAAAAGATTAAAAGATTTAGCTGAAAGATAAGGAGAAACGTGAATAAAAACATTCCTTTGTTTTGGAGAGTATCACGCACAGCAGGAGGTCAGAGTGCAAGCATGACAGCTTGCTCGCGCCTACTGATAGACAAATGATAGTTTAAATTAACTTATAGATAATCTTTAAGTGAATTAAAAGGGTACTTAAATACACATGAAGTAGTACGTATAATCTTTGAATTAAGGTTATTGATTAGCAATTAATGGGATAGTTAAGACTGTAATTTTAAAACGTGATATGCAAAATTGAACTAACCGAGAGGATATGAAAACGATGGGTGTACATGTTTTGAGTTCCAAATTCTGGAGGAAAAAAAACCTCAACAAAACGTAAAACCATACAGACGGACTTGGGTGGTAGCCACGGTTGTGCTAGGTCAAGCGAGGGTGGAAAGGATATGCAGCCGGGGGACTGCCAGCTTCTCTGAACAAGACAAGCTCCAAGGTGTAGCCAGAACATGCTCACAAAAAATACAGGTGTGACAGCAGGACGAACAGCAGGATACAAACAGACCCCTGCTGGACATAAGTGTCAACGGACAATGTTCAACACAATCTTTGAAGCATTCCTTTGTGGTCAACCTGCACACACCTTGTAATGACCTGCTTACGAACTGTGCCCTGACAATTCAATACCGCACAGAAGGAACTTCCTGATGTTGCCTGACAGCACGACATCAGCTGACAACTACTAGGGACGCCTCCCAAGAACGAATGGAAGACGGGAACTGCTCCAACTGTCCTAGCGCTGGCTGACGGAGGTGCGTCCGTGTGTCCTGCCACCCAAACCGCCAAAGTGTATGATCACCAATTAGACGACTCATAATAGGAGCCTTTTGACTCTTATATATGGTGGGACTCAAGGTATGGCCGCTCATGTGAACTATCCTTACAACAATTAGAATGGTATAAGATGGACAACTAATGACCCACATTGTTCCTTTGCTCTCTGTATTTGCGTATTGAACCGATACGCAAATACCACATTTTCAATTATTTCGGTTGTCTGTTAAAAACATAGCTATTGGTTGCAATTTGGACATTCCTGCTGTAGGCTACAAAGAGCTAGCAGCTATACAAAAGCTGAGCTAAAATAAAATTTAAGCATATCAAAAAAAAAAAAAAAATTGTAGTTGCTTATTACATACACAAAGTCGCAGAGAGACAGAATTCTGTAGAAAGTATTCAGTAACAAACGTGTCCGCATTATTAAACTTTCTACCACAGGAAACATACTGAACAAATACAGCAGTTACTGTCAGACTCTAATCCGGATTACCTTGTCTATCAGAGACATGGTTAAAACCCACAACAACTTTCGTTCTAATTAATGTCCCGGGGGACAAGATTACAGAAAAGACAGATCAAGTGACAAAGGGGGGAGGATTTATGATTTATGAAAGAGAAAACATTAAAAGTAGATCAATTTGAGTATGTTGAAATTAAAATCACATTTTCCTCAGAAATGTATTTCAAGGTAATTGTAGTATACCGACCGACCACAGCTAAAGACATGTTTCTTGATTCATGTTCAGACATCCTCAAACAGCATAGTATGAAAGAAGTAACGTCATGGGGGACGTTAATCTGGACTGGTTAAATAAAACACGTAGAAATACATTTAAGGATATTATAAACGGCTTCTATATGATACAAATGATAAGCAGCCCTACTAGAATTACAATTGGATGACAAAAATTAAAGAGAACATCTGTAAATACACGAATACAAAACCACAAAGAAGAGTGCTAAAATAAAAATACCATTGGATTAATAAAACAATTTGGATTCTAATAAAGACATGAGGACTCAGCTCTCATAAGAGAAATTATAACAGGTCTAAATACAGATCGTATGATTTAAAAGTTTTGAGGAACAAATTTACAATGTTTATGCGGAAGTCTAAGGCTGACTTTCACTTAGAATTAATCAAAGCTGCAAAAGGGAACATTAGAAAGTTATGGAAAACCAGATACAAACTTACGGAAAGAGAGCAAACAAGAAACGACACTATAACATTAAATATCAATGGCGCTACTATCGCAGACAGTCTGGACATAAGTAATAATTTTAATGAACATTTCATCCAGTCTGTACAAACCCTGAATAAAAAATCCCTCAAAATCAGTGCAAATAATTGTCATTTATTCAGGATGGACTAATTTTAGAATTTACAAATGAAACAAAGTTAAACAAAATCTTCGCTGCATTATCAGACTCACGATCTAGAGATATATATATGGGTTGGACACTATCTTCCTAAAAATAATATAAGGATTGTATTATTGCTCGTATAACAACGATTGATAAATAAATCAATAACGGAAAACACTTTCCCTACCACGTCGAGAAACTGCTACTATAATTAAATCCATAAAGCAGGAAATAAAGAAGACCAGAACATGTACAGACCAATTAGCCTTCTCCACGTTATAACAAAAGGAATAGAAAATTTGAAATTAAAAAAGTGGCTTTGGAGCAATCAAGGCTGCTCAGACGGTCACTAAGAGGGGCATTATGTTGACACATCAATTTAATGAGTATTATATGTATCTATGAGAGCATTTTTGTTGTAAATTGTGAGGTATGGCTGTTAAAATCTTGGTTGTTTTTACGAATGATGACAGATGTGAACAAGAGCATGTATTGTCTTTGTGGGATGATGTAAATAAGGTGTGGTTGTATTGTATGGTAAGTATGTGTGCATGAAGGGGCATTTGGTGACTTTTCTTATAATTGATTACATGCTACAGTATGATTATTTTTGATTAATTATTGATTATTATGAATGTATCTATTTATTATGATTAATTAGTGTCATAATTTTATTGCTTGATTTGTGGATCCCTTTAATTTAGGTAGCCAGGGACTACAGATGGAAAGTAGCTATTTAGATATAATCTAGTACAGAACATATCTGTTTCTGAACTTAATGTTTCTGTGCATTGTCCCATCATAGATAGACTAAATTAAATACAACTATTTAGTGAATTATTGAGGCCACAATAATTCACTAGGTGTTGTAAAATATCAAAGTACTATTGCAAAAGCGAACAGTGACCTCAAACATGACCTGTCCTCCGCCTCTGTTCTTGCTGCACTTGACTATCAGCTGCCTTTTCTTTTTCTTGGATGTTTCTGAAACTACTAATACTACTACTACTATTACTATTACTATTACTACGACTAACACTGTCCCTGTGAGAGGGACAGAGGGGGGAGGTGAGTTTGGATTGGGTCAAGTTTGAGCGTGTTGAGGTTTTATTTAATCGATATGATCAAGGATAAAGGAACGTAATGATTTAGATTGACAATTGCAGTGGTTGGCGAAAGCAACCCCAACCTCAAAGGAGGGTGCCAATTCAGTAATTAAATGTTTTGTGAAAGATCTAATATCCCGACATGGTTTCCCCAAAAAGATTAGGTCAAACAAGGCACCTATTTTAAGAAAACAGGTTATCATCTTCAGTCACAAGATCAGCACTTCTCAGGACCAGCAGCTTCCTAGGAAGGTGGAAAGACCATGAGACCAAAATGGTAAGTTTGCAAAATGTAGAATTTGTGTGCCAGTTCCTCTGTGCAGATTTGAGGATGAAAGCAGCCACTCCAGATTCCCTTGCACTCGCTAAGAGGGGCACGGTCAAAGCCAATCCAGGACCAACACCCGATACCTGACTGGAAGGAACCGAGAGGAGAGACAACACCTTGCCAGCGATGACGAGAACGACTAAGGTTGCCAGCCAATATGTGTCCGTCGGGACTCCAGCAGCTGTGGAAGGAGGCCCTGAAGCAAGCCGAGGGCCTGGACCAAAGCCCCACGCCCCATACTCTGCCCCAGCCTTCCCCAAAGCCCCCACAGCTCCAACTCTACCTGAGTTTTCCCCAATTTCGGCCAGCACGCACCGGCCACTGAACAGTCTGCCCAATGGACTGAACCACACCCCAAGAAGAGACAGAGACAGACTGTTTGAGTGGATCTCTTTCTTCATCAAGGCAGCCAAAAGCCCAACGAGGTGTCGGCAGGCCACCAGCCTGAGGCACCACCGAGCCATCTATACGAGCACTAATCGAACATGGACTCATACGAAATTCAGTTGTGTGTTCAAAATTAATTGGTAATTAACAATATTGGTAACTACATCCATTGCAAATGCCGGGAAAAATATTGTTGCAAATGTCTTACAGTCATAAGTCTATATACATTCATCTATTTATGTTCAATGATGTCCATGATCAAAGTATTTGTTATTCCCTTACTAAATCAAAGGGTAGGCCACTAATTGTGTTCTGTGAGATGGTTTTACTGCAGGCTGGTAACAGCGATCGCTCTGAAGGAGGGTCATAGACGGAATTTTTGCCTCGTATAAAAACATTGAGGTTTTTGCCTCTATCTGCGGTAGAGATTTAAGTTAGTGGTCTATATAAGAAATTGTTTTGGTCCAGGGTCTTAAGACCCTGGAAGGAGGGTATGTAGTAGAATTTCTGACCTTTTGACCTATATTTCTTGTCTTTTAAGAATGTCCGCTCATTTTCAATACTCTTGTATTTTGTGCCATTGAATGGACCAGTTGTGGGACAAAAGTGAATATTAAGTCGTGCCAACCTGTCTACAGAATGTGTTGACTATCTAAAGGATTCGAGTTGTTATGGAACAGATAGGAAAAGCAAACAAGAAATTGACGCACTCGATAAGGAACGATGACGCACAACAGACATATAAAAAATGGCAGAAGACCGGAACTCGGGAGTGATTTTGGCTTGTGTGTGTCTTGTTGGCTCCGGAGTAACTTGTGGTTTGTCTGCACGGCCAACTCAATTCAACCTGCACTTCTGATAATGGGTAAATAAATTTGTCGTACTAAACTACTTTTGTTGCCTGCTTAAGCTTCGGACAATCCACTACGATAGGGTGAAAAGCTCTGTCATCCGGGAAGAACTCAAAGTAAAGCCGCTGCTCCTCAACATCGAGAGGAGCCAGATGAGGTGGTTCGGGCATCTAAGTTAAGTTAAACTTAAGTTAAAGTTAAAGTTAAAGTACCAATGATTGTCACACACACACTGGGTGTGGTGAAATTTGTCCTCTGCATTCGACCCATCCCCTTGATCACCCCCTGGGAGGTGAGGGGAGGAGTGGGCAAGAGCGGTGCCGCACCCGGGAATCATTTTTGGTGATTTAACCCCCAATTCCAACCCTTGATGTTGATTGCCAAGCAGGGAGGTAATGGGTCCCATTTTTATGGTCTTTGGTATGACTCGGCCGGGGTTTGAACTCACAACCTACCGATCTCAGGGCGGACACTCTAACCACTAGGCCACTGAGGATGCCACCCGAACGCCTCCCTAGGGAGGTGTTTTGGGCACGTCCGACCGGTAGGAGGCCACGGGGAAAACCCAGGACACGTTGGGAAGACTATCTCTCCCGGCTGGCCTGGGAACGCCTCGGGATCCCCCGGGAGGAGCTGGACGAAGTTGCTGGGGAGAGGGAAGTCTGGGCTTCCCTGCTTAGGCTGCTGCCCCCGCAACCCGACCTCGGATAAGCGGAAGAAGATGGATGGACGGATGGACGGATGGATGGACAGTATATATAAAACACTTTTACCTGCAAAACAAAAATAACATTTCTGCTGTTTTTGTTTTTTTTTTAAATCAAAATGAGGAAGTCAGGATTAATGGCCAGTAGAGATGTCCGATAATGGCTTTATTGCCGATATCCGATATCCCGATATTGTCCAAATCTTAATTACCGATTCCGATATCAACCGATACCGATATATACAGTTGTGGAATTAACACATTATTATTCCTAATTCTGTTGTGATGCCCCGCTGGATGCATTAAGCAATGTAACAAGGTTTTCCAAAATAAATCAACTCAAGTTATGGAAAAAAGTGCCAACATGGCACTGCCATATTTATTATTGAAGTCACAAAGTGCATTATTTTTTTTAACATGCCTCAAAACAGCAACTTGGAATTTGGGACATGCTCTCCCTGAGATAATCCTGATACCCACTACAACTATGGGAAATACTATATTTTGACTTTCACAAAGTGCTTTTTTTTTTTTAAACATGCCTCAAAACAACAGCTACAAAAACAATGAAGGCACACAGCTTCAGTCCAGAATATACTACAGTAATAAAGTAAACAATAACATAGTCCTCATTTAGTGCAAGGCTGCCTGGCATACTGTATAACAGGAAATTATAAACTGGGCTCAATTTGCCCTGCACTAACGTATTTGTATGAGTAACACAAATGTGCTGCAAGCGAGTGGTGAGTGCTTCAAGTGGCCTACCAGTCAGCCAGATCTTCTGAAATGCTGCGTTGAGACAGAGCATCTCCGTTCACTGCAAGCTGCAAAGTGTGTGCCATCCAAACTCCACCGTAGCCTTTGCCATACTGCGTGCGTTGTCCCTGACCACAACGTGGGCTTTCGCCCTGGGGTGGTTTTTGTTGTATTTTTGTTTTTTCTCGGCGGAGTCTTTAAGCTACAACTGTGTGGTACTACTTTTTTTCGGTGTTTGCTTTTCATCCATCTTCCGCTTGTATTCATCGTGTATCTCCTTATGATTCTTGAAGAGGTGGGAGATCAAATTGCTCGTATTAAAGGAAGACGTCTTGGTTCCTCCTCGCATAACCAACTTGTTGCAGTCATTGCAAACTGCCAGTTTTTTATCCATCAGAGACACTTTAAAATAATCCCAAACCATAGACATGGTGTCGTTAGTCAGTCATCGAGCTCGCTCGCTTGTTAGCCACGGCTACAGCACCGGCAACAACACTTTTGTTGTTGTTATGCTCCGCTCGCAGCGGTTTGATGAGGTCATCAAGCGTCGCCAGTAAACCTCTCATGCTGCAGTTGTCAACTCCTGTGTTGTGTGTGGGAGAGGGGAGATGGGAGGGGCTGCTGACTGGGAGACGCATCTGCTCTGTACTTCTTCTTACGTCCGTGTACCGCTCCGTACAGCGGCGTTTTAAAAAGTCATTAATTTTACTTTTTGAAACCGATACCGATAATTTCCGATATTACATTTTAAAGCATTTATCGGCCGATAATATCGGCCTGCCGATATTATCGGACATCTCTAATGGCTACAATGGGCAGGTTTTATAGTGCACAGCTTTTCAAAGCAGGGGTTGAAGCATTATAATGATAAAGCATGTTCCACAGGGTCACACGCACCCACCCAGGGGGGACCACTCCACTATGAGAAGAACTGCTCCAGGTAATGTTGCAATTTTCAACACCAACAGAGAAAGTATGCTTGGCAGAAAACGCTCAAACGTAAAGTAGTGCCTAACTCTTTCAAAATGTGCTAGCTTGAAGCTAATTGGTTGGATTTACCTTAGACAGGCTACTATTAGCGTTAGCGATTTTACATGGCAATTTCAACACCTACAAATGTTGGTATTGAAAACAACAACTAAGATTATTTTTGTTACAATCGAAAAGCCTGTGTGTAATAAGCACAATACTTAAGTTTAAACACTTTGTAGGGCGCAACATAACACTTCCTGGAAAAAGCTACTTCCTAGTTAGACAACATATCATTGATAGCCTATACCAGGGGTCACCAACGCGGGGCCCGCGGGCACCAGGTCGCCCGTAAGGACCAGATGAGTCGCCCGCGGGCCTGTTCTAAAAAAAAAAAAAAAAAAAAAAAAAAAAAAAAATTATTATTATTATTTTTTTTTTTTTTAATTAAATCTACATAGAAAAAACACAAGATACACTTTCAATCAGTGCATCAACCCAAACAACCTCCCCCATGCACACTCATCCACACCCACTCACACAAAAGGGGTTATTTCTTTCTGCTACCAATATTCTGGTTCCCACAACATAGACAACACATCTGCAAGGGACACAGTCCCTGAACACAACATAGACAACACATCTGCAAGGGACACAGTCCCTGAAGCACACATGCTGGTCCACTAACATTTTCATTAATTACTATTTTTTATGTAATTATTTTTATATTGTTTTACTTTCTTTTTTATCCAAGAAAATGTTTTTTATTTATTTATCTTATTTTATTTTATTTTTTAAAAAAGGGCCTTATCTTCAACAGACCAGGTTGTCAATGAAATTAGATTTGTTTAAAGGGTTTTTTAAACCAGGCCCAGTCCAGATAATGTCCAAGTCGGACTCAGCAACACACACCTTCATTCATGTACACAGAAAAAAATTAGGGAACACAACAGATTGCATATAATTTATAAACAAAATTACATTTTCAAAATAAGCATTTATGTACAGTCCAGATTATGTCCAGGTCACTCAAATTAGGGAACACAACAACAGATATCATATAATCTATAAACATAATTATACTTTCAAAATAAGCCTTTGAGGACTTCTCATCTTTTTTTTTAATGTTTTTTGGCATCATTATCGTTTTCAACCATGTAACTTTCTAAAGTTAGAAAATACTGAATACATGTTTTAAAGAAAGTAATACTAAGTGAATATCTGTTTTTGGCCTTAAAAATAAACATTTTACAGAGTACTATAATTAAATTGACTAAATCATGATTGTCAATGAACTCTCCTAAAATAACAGAAACCACATTAAGCTTCATAAACAAACCAATCCTTAAACACATTTTTTCAACTTCCACCCAAAACAAAGACACAATATGACAATACCAAAACAAATGCAGGGTGGATTCAGGCTCCTGACAACAAAATCGGCAATCATCTGACTCTGTCATATTCCATAATTTTAACATTTTCCCTGTGGGTAAGAAGTTATAAATAATTTTAATTTGAAAATAACGATTTTGCACATCGATAGTGGTTTTATAGATTAGTTTGAATATGGCATCCCATGGCAACGGGCAGTCAAAAAAGTCCTCCCATTTTCCATTTGTGTTGTATGAGGCAGCCTTCAAAGATTTCTTTATTAAATAAAAATCATATATTTTTCTATTTATTTTAGTTCCTTTTTGCCAACTAGAATTTCTTATTAGAGGTTTACAAACTAATAATTTAGTAGTTCCATAATTAATTATTTGTTTCCATCTTTTCCCAATTACTCCAGTTAGTTGATAAAATGAAAAGCTTGAGCAAGCATCACCATACATAGCTCTAAATTCATCATACTTCATAATTTTACCATTCTCATTGATAATATCATTGACAAAAATGATTCCTCTTTCAAACATATTTTTCCAAAAGAAAGGCTTTCCATCTATTACAATATTAGAGTTCATCCATATTAACTGCTGCAAAATATCGTCTCTTTTTTCTGGCACATAAAATTGAAAACACCACTATGAGTGGATTGTTTCCTTTATGAACCCCGCCATGTTTCCCAGCAGACTCTCTGGGAGGGGATCACTTGTAAAAAAGGATACAATTTATTTTGATACAGTACATGTTTTTTGTCCAACAGGACATTTGTGTACCACTCAATGTTTAAATACATCTTTGGAACAATTGATGCTTTTAAAGACAGACACATAGCTTCAAGGTTGAGAAGTTTCAGGCCCCCATATTCATACTCTTTGTATAAAACCTTTCTTTTAATCTTTTCTGGTTTGCCGTTCCAGACAAAATCGAAGACCCTCCGCTCATAAATCTTAAAAAAGTTTTGTGATGGAGCTGGTAATGACAAAAACAAATAAATAAATTGAGGAATAATTAAAGAGTTGGCAATAGACATTTTACCATACAAGGTTAGGGATTTCCCTTTCCATAATTGCATAATTTTGTCCAGCTTTCTTAGTCGATTATCATACTTTACTGAGCCTAGATCTTCCAGATTTTCTGGGACAACAACACCAAGTATGTTAACTGGTCCATCTGTCCACAAAACAGGCACTTTGCATTCCATTCGAAAGGACGTTCCCTTTAGATTTCCGATCCTTAACATTTTACATTTATCATAATTAAGCTTAAGGCCAGATTGCTGTGAAAATATGTCCAAAAGATTAAGAAGGTTCCGCAAACAATGAGGAAAAATCTTATCTTTGTGAATCAGCCTTTTCTGACATGAACTTCATGAAGAACAAACACAGAACACGCCTCACTGATGCACATCTGCAAGACTCACTCAGAGTTGCAGTGTCAAGTTACACACCAGAGTACAACACACTAGTTAACAGCATGCAATGCCAGGCTTCCCACTAACTGACAAAGAAACAGATAACAGATTTGGTGTCCAGTTCAAAGTGTGACATGATTTAAAAATTTGAGAGTTTACTTTTGTATTTTACATGAGTTATTATTTGTACAAACATGGTGCAAAGTAATTCATGATTTGTTAAACAATGTTAGTGGCTAGCTAGTTAAAATGGGATATTGTGATTTCACAAGACTGTCTTAGAAGTGATCATTTGAAAATGTTCAATTTGAAAAATGTGCACTTAGAGAAAATATAAAAATAAAGTGTTGCATATTGATATTTATCTGTTTCTATATATGTTTATTGTGAGAAATCATTAAGATGATCAGTGCTTCCACAAAGATAAATATCATTAATTATTAATAATAACAGAGTTAAAGGTAAATTGAGCAAATTGGCTACTTCTGGCAGTTTATTTAAGTGGTTATCAAACTGGTAGCCCTTCGCATTAATCAGTACCCAAGAAGTAGCCCTTGGTTTCAAAAAGGTTGGTGACCCCTGGCCTATACAGTACTGCCTTTTAACGTCTTGGAAGTGCAACTGCATTGCAAATGAGACTCAAATTTGTTCCGAAAACAAGATAACACAGTTATCATAGTCAGTTCATTTTTAAATGTTACAATGAAAATTAAATTTTATTATCAAATCAATGAACATGTATTAACAAACACAAAAGTACTGAAAATTGGTACCGTTTACCAGGGATTTGGAATTGGTACCGTATCGGTTTTTGGTCATGAGCTTAATTTAATTAATTATTATGACCAGTAATTATCGCCAAAAATTAAATTACCACTCCACTTTAATTTACAGATAGCCTGTCATACGGTTAGCGTCTTTCATACCTACCATTGATCTGAGTATTTTCACTAGATCAAGTCTTTTCTAACATTTCACACTACAAAATAATAAAAGCATGTACTGTGATTTGTGCTGAAAACAAATCAGGTTAATGTCGGTATCGGCCAATACTCAAAGCTCCAATATCGGGATCATACCGTAAGTGAAAAAGTTGTATTGGGACACCCCGAGTTAAAACCCAATATCTAATGTCACCGAGCTAGCTAGTTTGGATCATCAGGTACATTGTTAGTCAGCTATTGAAGAGACGCTCCTCTCCATTGTGTGGGCAACTGTTATGGCCGCTCATTTAAACAGTTCAGCTTGGACTAATTGAAGAGAACTAGAATGGTTGTTAGGGGAATTTTAAAGGGCAGCAAAATAGGACTTTTTACACAACACATTTGCAATCACTCTGTTGTTGACTTAAATTTCCCAAACTTCCCTCTGTTCTAAGAAACAACAGCCTTTGTGTAATAGAAAATGAGAAGCAGACTGACACCTAGCAGATGTCCACATTACGTGAGAGTATCTCTATTTGCTCACTCTGTTCCCCCTTATCACATAATGTTACGTGATGAAGAACTGTGCACCGTGGTAATCTAGCTGTGTTTTTGGCTCAGATCCATTCCATTTTAACTCCAGCCTGACACAAAACAAGTCCTGAGTTTTAGCTTTTGAAGGGTGTAGGTGTTTGGAGTCACTCAGTATTAGGGATATGTCCTAAATTATACAGTGTATAGCGATAAAAACTGCAGCCTCTGGCGATAACGATATATGTCAGGATATATTATTTAACATAATAATATAATAGATATAATATAATAGATAATACAACCATTTCAATACAAGCTACAAAGATTACTAATTTAGTTGCTGACATATGCAGTAACAGATTGCATAATTTTCAGTTGTATTATTTTATGAAAACTATTATTAATCTACTTGTTCATTTACTGTTAATATCTGATTACTTTCTGCTGAAATGCGGATCCAACTACACTTATGTTAAAATGTCATAAGCACTTACTCTGCTGTTGTTTGGATACATAACATTAGTTTTGGGCGATATTGCAAATTTGGGTATGGATCTAATACCTAGTAGTTGCAGGTACGGGTTACAGGTCATACCAATGCTGAAAAACTAAAATTTTTAGGATCATTAAATTATTACATTTTTGATCACATCTATTATCCGACAAAAACACAGGATAATGGTTTGACAATATAATTTCATATTTATTATTTTCTTTCTACCTTGTATTAGATTTTTAAAAAATGTATCATAAAGTCAATAGTACAAACTAAACAAAAGCAAAAACTACTATTGGCACGTATTTCCTGATTTTTTAAACCGTGACAAAAGCAACAAAAAACAATTTTGTGATGATAAAAAAATATAGATCTAATCACGGTAGTATTGACTATATGCATCGATCCACCCACCCCTGTTTAAATTCAAGAGCTCCTATAGTGGTTAGCTATGGTCTTTTGTATGCTTCTACATTGTTTAGTGTAGCATGTTTAGCTATTCCTCGTCCTCCAGTGATAATGTTAGTTGTAAGAAATGTAGTTAATTTACCACTCTAGAGGCAATATTTGCAATTCAGAAGCTGCCGTGTGGAGGTACATTAGCTGTTAGTTCACGAGCAAAACCCCATATTGTTTTCCGGACGCCTTTGTCTGCTTGTCGCTATTTGAAAATCAATGTGTCATCAACATGCATTATCACTCTATGACCATAGCATTAAAATATCTATCCTTTGCCAAAATAATATCACCCTTATCGCACAACCCTGTTCAGTCATGCAAATTAAAGCTCATAAGGATGTATTATGAATATAAATGTGCACCATTTTGCACATTTGTAATCTCATAGAGCCCTAAATCAAAACTGAATTGTAAAAGGCCAGAATTCACGAAATACGCCATCCACCAATATTGTAGCATTGCGAGGGAGCACTTCCCTGTTCCCATCATGCCTCACTGCGCATACGACTGAGGTGGTTGTTAGTCGAGTGGTTAGCGGTTTGTGACCGTACATGTTTCGCTAAAGTACCTCTTGTATGTGATCCTCCTGTTTAGTAGTAGTTTTTTTCTGTGTGTTTATGTACCCTTTATGATGTTGTGTTGTAACATGTTGATGATTAGTCTTCTTGTCATAACTCTCCTACCATTTCCTCTTTGCTCCTTGTTTGTCATTGTTTGCTATTGCAGTAAAGAGCACTTCCTTCCAAGAAAGCAAAAGTGCCTCCGATTAGTCTCTTGTTGGCTTAAAGTCGCCACAACATATTGATGACTTCCTCGTATTACTTGTACTTAGCTGTCTGTCCTAAATCTCCCCTGAAACACAACAAAGTGCTTTCAACAAGCCTTAAACGGAAACAGCTGCATCGCGCCTGGCTCATCTTTAAGAGAAAATACTATTTTTCTGCAAATCCTGATACTACAGTTTATTCATTATAGCCATGATTGGTACAAACTAGGCCTGTCTTCGACAAATTATTTTCGTAGTCCAATCAGATTGGTTAGATTTTGCCCATAGCCTACTAATCTGTGACGATGAGGAACATGTTTTATTTTGTGTACCAGCAAAAGCAAGGCTGATGGGAAACCCAACCAATAAACATTATCACGTTTGTGACTTTCAAACACGGTAGACGCTGGATATTTTAGTGGGATCTTTCGTCTCTGGTGAAGCGCAGAGAAGAGGATCAAACTAGATTATCTATCGATGCCACATCCCAGTAGCCTGTGCCCGGTCGAATTTCCGACAAGTTCCACCAGGGTCAACAGTGGGCTTTGGCTGCATGCTACGTGTCTGACAATAGGCTACTGTCCAGCAGCTGTGTGTCCCGAGAGGACCCTCATTCCCCATCTCGGAACATCCTCCCACACACCTGCTGTACACGGGGACCTTCGAGTGCTCAACTTGGCTCCATTCCATGGAAAGGGGTTTAATGTCCGCCTATTCGACCTCGTGGTTGATAGTCAAAACAGATTCCTCCGAAACGAATCGTCAAATATTTTAAGACATCCCTAGTACATACTAGGGTTGTTTATTGTTTTGTGATAGACGTTTAATTCTAGGTACAATTCAAAAACAATGTATTTTAAAAACAGAACGATGCGATAAGATTCAATGTAGTGTATGAACGATTCGAGAAGATTTGATACGGTGTATGAACAGTTTGAGTTTATGGTTTACATTTGTTAAAGGACAAATAATTTTTTACACCGCAAAAGAACAAAACCTATCCTTACTGTGCATACGCTCATTCTCCGAATAAGGGATAAATAGTTAGGACCTTGGCACCAAGCGTTGAGATTAGATCTGACCAAGCTAAGTCTATGAGCATGAACTAATGCAAACTACACGGGTTAGAGATCGGGTTAGAGATCAATGTCCTGACAATAACAAAAACGTGATAAATCAGGACACCCATAGGCAGATTAATCTTTAAATATACATTAAAAAAAATCACATTCCATAAACGTGACCTGCTTACAATATTTTGTGTAAAAGACATAATAAATGTCGAAAGATGCTGTAAGGCAAATATAAAGTAAAAAGATAACAGAGTCACATGTCAAATATATTTATTTTTAGACATGGACCAAAAAAGAATTGCGGAATGAACACATTTTTGTGTGACGGGAAGTTATAAAAATTATTAAATAAAATGTATAAATAAAAAAGAGCAGAAATGTTGGCCTTCAGTCCAATCAATAGAAAGTACATCCAGTGTACCTTAGAGTTGCACTGCATATCTTACAAATGGAGTAGCTTTTGTTGAGTTTTCTGTCTTTGAAAAATCCAAAAAACGTTACACACTTTTGAATTTTTTGTTTTGCTGAAGGGTTGAATATCTCTCGTGGTGACTCGCTAGCGCTGCAGCTATTTGGATCCATTCTAGTCTTCAGTCACGTAAGCTAACAGAGCATGGGTGTGAATCATTTCGCAGGCAAAACTGCTTCTCACATTGTTTTAAAGATAAACTGTCAACTGAATGCTACGTAGTCTCGCGTGACACCCGATATATGTAATCACGTCCATTCTCGTCTTTAGTCATGTAAGCTAATGTAGCAAGCATGTGAATCTTTTTTCGTGGGTGCAAAGACAAAACACGTCAATTTATTTCTAGTTTCCTATTATGCAGCTCATTTTTATTTGACAGTTATTGAAATATATTGTGTGACATTATGCACAAAAGTGCACTTTATTTGTTTTAAACTATTGTAGTGGTGTTCTGTACAAAAAGTGCACTTTAATTTAGTGTTGTTTTGATATGTCATCTTAGTGACATCATGCACAAAAGTGCACTAATAGCTTGTTTTAAAATGTCTGACAATCTTGCACTTTCTGTTTTGAAATTACATGAATGTGTGTGCCACTGCTTAATAACTGTTTAATAAATACAGTTTTGGTAAATTGACTTAGTTGTGATTTCCCTCTCTGCATGAAAGTTTAAAATGAGCATATATTAATGCAGTATGAACAAAAACATTTTAATGTAGACACATAGAATCATCATACTGGTGTGATTATACGCATCAAGTGTTCATTCAAGGCTAAGGCAAAATATCGAGATATATATCGTGTATCGTGACATGGCCTAAAAATATTGAGATATTAATATAAGGCCATATCGCCCAGCCCTAACCCTAGTACATACTTGAATACAAAACTACCTACGCTGAGCTTCCTGTAGACACAGATTTACATTGGTTTAATAATTTTTACGTCAATCCTTGAAATCCGAGTACACAAAAACATGCGTAAGTGTGAACTTGTACTTGAAGAGGACACGCAGGGGACAAGACGGCTCTGAGAGAGCAGTCACAGACTGTACCAGGAAAACATGCATGCCAGCACTAAACTATGAGAGCAAAATCCCACAGTGTGTGACTAAAAGCCATGGTGCTACCTCTACACCAAACAGTCCTGTGTATTGTCTGTATACAGTACAAGCATATACTTCAAGAAGTCATCCATCCATCCATCCATCCATCCATCTTCTTCCGCTTATCCGAGGTCGGGTCGCGGGGGCAGCAGCCTAAGCAGGGAAGCCCAGACTTCCCTCTCCCCACCCACTTCATCCAGCTCTTCCCGGGGGATCCCGAGGCGTTCCCAGGCCAGCCGGGAGACATAGTCTTCCCAACGTGTCCTGGGTCTTCCCCGTGGCTTCCTACCGGTCGGACGTGCCCTAAACACCTCCCTAGGGAAGCGTTCAGGTGGCATCCTGACCAGATGCCTGAACCACCTCATCTGGCTCCTCTCGATGTGGCGGAGCAGCGGCTTTACTTTGAGCTCACCCAGGATGGCAGAGCTTCTCATCCTATTTCTAAGGGAGAGCCCTGCCACCCGGCAGAGGAAACTCATTTCGGCCGCTTGTACCCGTGATCTTGTCTTTTCGGTCATTACCCAAAACCTCATGATCATAGGTGAAGATGGGAACGTAGATCGACCGGTAAATTGAGAGCTTTGCCTTCCGGCTCAGCTCCTTCTTCACCACAACGGATCGATACAGAGTCCGCATTACTGGAGACGCCACACCGATCCGCCTGTCGATCTCACGATCCACTCTTCCCTCACTCGTGAACAAGACTCCAAGGTACTTGAAATCCTCCACTTGGGGCAGGGTCTCCTCCGCAACCCGGAGATGGCACTCCACCCTTTTCCGGGCGAGAACCATGGACTCGGACTTGGAGGTGCTGATTCTCATCCCAGTCTCTTCACACTCAGCTGCGAACTGATCCAGTGAGAGCTGAAAATCCTGGCCAGATGAAGCCATCAGGACCACATCATCTGCAAAAAGCAGAGACCTAATCCTGCAGCCACCAAACCAGATCCCCTCAACGCCTTGACTGCGCCTAGAAATTATGTCCATAAAAGTTATGAACAGAATCGGTGACAAAGGGCAGCCTTGGCGGAGTCCAACCCTCACTAGAAATGTATCCAACTTACTGCCGACAATGCGGACCAAGCTCTGACACTGATCATACAGGGAGCGGACCGCCACAATCAGACAGTCCGATACCCCCATACTCTCTAAGCACTCCCCACAGGACTTCCCAAGGGACACGGTCGAATGCCTTCTCCAAGTCCACAAAGCACATGTAGACTGGTTGGGCAAACTCCCATGCACCCTCAAGGACCCTGCCGAGAGTATAGAGCTGGTCCACAGTTCCACGACCAGGACGAAAATCACACTATTCCTCCTGAATCCGAGTTTCGACTATCCGGCGTAGCCTTCTCTCCAGTACACCTGAATAGACCTTACCGGGAAGGTTGAGGAGTGTGATCCCACGATAGTTAGAAAACACCCTCCGGTTCCGCTTCTTAAAGAAAGGAACCACCACCCCGGTCTGCCAATACAGAGGTACCGCCTCCGATGTCTACGCGATTCTGCAGAGTCTTGTCAACCAAGACAGCCCCACAGCATCCAGAGCCTTAAGGAACTCCGGGCGGCTCTCATCTACCCCTGGGGCCTTGCCACCGAGGAGCTTTTTAACTACCTCAGCAATCTCAGCCCCAGAAATAGGAGAGCCCACCACAGATTCCCCAGGAACTGCTTCCTCATAGGAAGACGTGTTGGTGGGATTGAGGAGGTCTTCGAAGTATTCCTTCCACCGATCCACAACATCCACAGTCGAGGTCAGCAGAACACCATCCTCACCATACACGGTGTTGATAGTGCACTGCTTCCCCTTCCTGAGGCGGCGGATGGTGGTCCAGAATCGCTTCGAAGCCGTCCTGAAGTCGTTTTCCATGGCTTCCCCGAACTCCTCCCATGTCCAAGTTTTTGCCTCCGCGACCGCTGAAGCCTCACACCGCTTGGCCTGTCGGTACCTGTCCACTGCCTCAGGAGTCCTATGTGCCAAAAGAACCCGATAGGACTCCTCCTTCAGCTTGACGGCATCCCTCACCGCCGGTGTCCACCAACGGGTTCTAGGATTACCGCCACGACAGGCACCAACTACCTTGCGGCAACAGCTCCAATCAGCCGCCTTGACAATAGAGGTGGACATGGTCCTCTCGGACTCAATGTCCAGCACCTCCCTCGTGACATGTTCAAAATTCTTCCGGAGGTGGGAATTGAAACTCTCTCTGACAGGAGACTCTGCTAGACATTCCCAGCAAACCCTCACAATGTGTTTGGGCCTGCCAGGTCTGTCCGGCATCCTCCCCCACCATCGCAGCCAACTCACCACCAGGTGGTGATCGGTAGAAAGCTCCGCCCCTCTCTTCACCCGAGTGTCCAAAACAAGAAGCCGCAAATCCGATGACACAACTACAAAGTCGATCATGGAACTTTGGCTTAGGGTGTCCTGGTGCCAAGTGCACATATGGACACCCTTATGTTTGAACATGGTGTTCGTTATGGACAATCTGTGACGGGCACAAAAGTCCCATGGGGGCAGGCCCGGCCACCAGGCGCTCGCCATCATGCCCCACCGGCCTGGCTCCAGAGGGGGGCCCCGGTGACCCGCGTCCGGGCGAGGGAAATCTGGGTCCTTTGTTTTTATTCTTCATGAAAGTCTTCGAGCTGCTCTTTGTCTGATCCCTCACCTAGGACCAGTTTGTCTTGGGAGACCCTACCAGGGGGCATAAAGCCCCCCGACAACATAGCTCCTAGGATCATTGGGACACGCAAATTCCTCTACCACGGTAAGGTGGCAGCTCAGAGAGGAGTTCAAGAAGTCATCCATTATGGACAATCTGTGACGGGCACAAAAGTCCCATGGGGGCAGGCCCGGCCACCAGGCGCTCGCCATCATGCCCCACCGGCCTGGCTCCAGAGGGGGGCCCCGGTGACCCGCGTCCGGGCGAGGGAAATCTGGGTCCTTTGTTTTTATTCTTCATGAAAGTCTTCGAGCTGCTCTTTGTCTGATCCCTCACCTAGGACCAGTTTGTCTTGGGAGACCCTACCAGGGGGCATAAAGCCCCCCGACAACATAGCTCCTAGGATCATTGGGACACGCAAATTCCTCTACCACGGTAAGGTGGCAGCTCAGAGAGGAGTTCAAGAAGTCATCCATCCATCCATCCATTTTCTACCGCTTATTCCCTTCGGGGTCGCGGGGGGCGCTGGAGCCTATCTCAGCTACAATCGGGCGGAAGGCGGGGTACACCCTGGACAAGTCGCCACCTCATCGCAGGGCCTTCAAGAAGTCAATTGCAAGTAAATAGAACAGTGGTTAAGGGACAAAACACAGGTTTAAGTGACAACACAATTTGAGTTTGGCATCTGTGGTTTCTAGTGATCTGTGGTCACTGCTTCAATTCATGTTTGCTCTCCATTATGATGCCATCTACTGGATTTCCCATAATGCTTGCCAAGTGGTTAAAATTTAATATCGTTGCAGAGCATCATTAAAAATCTATGTGTTAATTTCTACATTAACAGTATAAAAGCCAATACAGATGTTGCTCATCACTAATATCCTCCTGACAAAGGAGGGCAAAAATTTACTTTTGGGGCTAAAACAACTCATATTGTTTTAGATCTATTAGCTATCAGCTACGGTAGTTCAGGAAGCAGTTATATGTGTAAATGTATGTTTGTCTCCCAATCTACCATTTCTGGCATGTGCCTAGCCCCGTATTTTCTCAAGATGCTTCTGGTCTTTGCTCTCCTCAAGGTCATCTACTCTTTTGCCAGAGTGGTCAGGTCCTAGGTCGTCCAGCAGATCATTTACCAGATGCAGTTTGAAGTCCAGGAACTGTTTATTGGCTGTTGGACTTGTACTGCATACAGCAATTTGTGACGGCAAACATCAAAGAAATGAGCAATTACACGCAAGTTCCATTTCTTGGTTCTGCTCGCATGCAATAGAAGCTCAGCGTGGGGTCACAGAGGTCCACATCAACCATGTCATTGTACTCCCTTATGGCTAAGGGTCTTCTCACTTGGGCTGTCTTTCTTCGACCATCTGGTGCAGACATCTTCAGGATATACCCAATGTGCAGTTGAAGTCATCATCACTGGCTTGTTGTCATAAATGTCTTATCATAGCATCAACTGTTTTTCATCAGGCAATCAGCATGTTTTTGGACACGTTTCTTGTTATGTTTCCAGTTGCTGGAAGGCTCTTGGCCAGCAATTCATTCTTGATTCTTAATGCTCAAAGAACATGTTACTTTCTACGGGAAATGTTTCAACCCTGTGCAGGACTGCTGCTGCCACAATTCCCAACTTGCCAACTTGTGATCAGAAAATTTTAGTTTACCTTGATACACTTCAAAGTCCAGCATCAGACCACCTGGAAGAGCAACAATTGTTCCCTAAGTAATCACACTTGATTAAGCCTTTTCTAATATTCTACACAACAAAATAATAAAAGTATTTACTATGATTTGAACCGATATCGTGTCTGATTAATATCGGTCTCGGCCAAGAGTGAAAGCTGCAATGTCGGTATCAGATCGGAAGGGAAAAAGTTGTATCGGCACAACCCTATTTATTACTAAATGTATTATTAAATGTGTTTTGGGGCAGAAATATAAACGTAAACCACAATCTTACAGGCTATTTAGCTAATTTGCAAACCACAACTATTCCTTTTTTTTCTTCACTTTGAACTCAAACTAGATACGGACCAAAAGCAAACGTCTTGGCGTTACACCACAAATTACACATTATTAGCAGGGAAATACTGTAATCATTATTTTGTTTAAAATTTCTCCAAAAAAGGCATTACTATTATTGACTTGATGAATAACAAAACAGCTTGCAGTGATAAAGCGGAACATGAGATTAGAGGACTCCACACTAATAACAATATGTGCACACAAACAGTAATAACCAAGGCTGATGGACACATGTGCATCTGGAAGTACTGCACCACGGATTATTCACACAGGGAAACATTTATGAAGTCAGAGACAGGAAAGACTAGAAGGAAGCGAACTGTGCCAGGATGTGTCACAGGCCATCACCTGAGACACAGCATCCCAGGATAGAATGATTATGAATGACATATACCTGAATCCCTCTTGGGGGAAAAAACAATGAGATGTAGAAAATGATATTATGGCATCAAACTTGTCAGTGGTTAAAGAGATTATATGAATACACTCAAACAGTTTCAGTACGCTGGTTCAGAGGTATTTAAACATTTTCACCTCGCCACCTAACTTTTCTGGTAGTGTTGTTCAGCGTTATTAACACTTGAAATAATAATAACAATAATAATAATAACTAACACTGAATTAATAATGCCCGTGTGAAAACCAATTGTCAATATTTGGACATGTGGTGAAGAAAATCTGATAGTATTTATATTCAATAATTATATCTAACCTATTTACAGTTTAACAGGTCTAAACCTTGTCAAATGACAAAACTATGTGTTAATCACAAAGATTGATTGATTACAAAACTTTAAGGAGGTCGTCACAGAAGTAAACAAGGTAGGAGTCAAACTGTAACATACTCTTAATATTAATTGTATATCCTTATATCAATATAAAATGTACACATGTATATATGTATAGGCTTTATATATTGTTACTTTACATTCTGTTGGCTTTTGGGGGTTCTAGTCAGGTATTTTCATAAAAAAGAGATTATAGGGCGCAATAAAGGGGTCATATTATTATTCTTTTTTTCTAAATGTAAAACACTTCCTTGTGGTCTACATCAGTGGTCCCCAACCACCGGGCCGCGGCCCGGTACCGGTCCGTGGATCGATTGGTACCGGGCCGCACAAGAAATAAAAAATAAAAAAAATGTTTAATTGAGTCATATTGCAGTCTACACGTATCTCTTACGTGTGACTGCCATCATAATGCAGTCTACACGTATCTCTTATGTGTGACTACCATCTACTGGTCACACTTATCATTTCACCATGTACCAAATAAAATAGCTTCGAGATCGGTTAGCACAACCAAAATGATTCCATACATTAGGTGCACCGGGTTATAAGGCGCACTGTCGAGTTTTGAGAAAATGAAAGGATTTTAAGTGTGCCTTATAGTCTGAAAAATATGGTAATCAGATAGGACTATAAAAACAGTATGACAAATGAGTGGAAGACCGCCCTAGATTTAAAACATAAACCAGCACATATAACATGCAGAACAAGGCTTAAGGTCAGGCTGATTACAAAAATAAATTCTCATTAAATATGTTGCAAAAGAAGGGACTCCTAAAAATTATGAAAAATACATTTACATACAATTACGAAGTGCTAAAATAAATACATTCTAAATAAACACTCGATGGCGCGCCACTTAATGCTATCAGCTACCAGAACCTGCCAGGACTACACAGGACACGCAATGCTAACAACATAGTTTATGGTTTTAGTTGCACCTGTCATGTTTACCCAGTTTTAGCGGAACAACTTACGGCCGTGGTTTCAGAAATTAAATTACCATGGTCAGGCCTGAAACCAATTGGCCGCGATAAACGAGCGACGCTGTAATAAATGATTAAAGTCTTAACTTTAATGAAGAATGAAAAAGGGGTAATGTGCATTTGGGCTCCCGGAATATCTCACTGCTGACTTTTCTGCGATGAGTTGTCCAGGGTCTACCCCACCTTCCGCCCAAATGCAGCTGAGATAGGCTCCAGCACCCCCCGCGATCCCGAAAGGGACAAGCGGTAGAAAATGGATGGATGGATGGACTTTTGGTGCATAAGTGGTTTCCTGCTCAGTCTCAAATGTCAGACAGACACTTCTCAGTGACTAGTGTGAGAAGTAAAAGGGCCTTTAGCTTTGGGTCAAAGACTTTCATGTACTTTTCTATGTCAGACACCGGTGGACTATTTTATAATAGCATACAAATGTTTCTATGTGCTTTGGGGGGGGAATAAAAACACATTATAGTGGCCTGTTATTAAAACAAATTTGCAGTCAAATCCCTCGAGTGAGTGGTTATCAATGCAACAGGTTTGGAAATGTTTCAACATGTTTTGGCTGCTGTTCACAGAATCTTGCAAAAGACTGCACACAAAAATCTGATCGTGATATTTCATTGAAAATGCGCACATCTTTGATGTGGTATTTGCCACACATCATACCTCAAATAGCACAAAAGCATTGAACTCTTAACTACCCAGACATTCTCCATACAGGATCAAGCTTGTTAATAATGCCTGTGTGAAAACAAATTGTCAATAGGTAGTGAAGAAAATAAATGCAACTATGCCAAACAAGATGGTAGCTATTAAAGGTTGTTCATGTTGTTGCCATGCAAATACCCATGCACAAATGCAGCATTACAAAGATCTATCCAAAGTAGAGAAAAGTTGTCTTGGAGTTGATCTGAGCCCTGATCAGCAACTACATGGCTCCACCCAGAGGACAGAAGAGAGAATTTGCAAAACATGTATTCTTCCTGCCTAGTGACATCAGCTAGCAACTGTATGTTGGTATCCTGCACTTAATGACAAAATCTATTCACAGTCCTGTATCCCTCTTCAGATATTTGACCGCCGACTTCTACAAACCCAAAAATCATCAAGTGTCTGTAAACACACAACAACAAAGTATCTACCAGTTTCAACAAGTCAAATATAAGATTTGTTTTTATCATCTAGGGTTGGGCAATATGCCTGTAAACTGTATCACAATTGAAGTGTTTTGTATCGGTCGATATTGATAATTATTGAGATGTTTTATGACCTATGGAAAATAAGGACCAGGAGAAAAATATATTAAGTGGAAACATTTTTAATTACAAATGTAACTTTTCTCTGATTATAATCCCCTCAGCTATCAAGGCATAAAATAAAATAAATGTCAAAACAAGCATGGAAAACAATGTCAACAAAATTATAAAATCACTTTGTACATCTAATAACCTTTTAAAATGAAAGTGCAAAAATAAGGAATATGTAAGAAATGGTTAATAAAGTGTAACAAAATAGTGCAAAGTGTGAACATGTAAACATAGAGAAACCTGAGAAGAACTATTTTCTGCAGGTTTAGTGCCAGGAAGTTACAGCTGTGCTCTAAAGGGTGAGCGCAGCCAAGGTGGTGTGGTATTACCAGTCTTGGTGGGGACGAGCGCCTTGCATCATTTAGAGACCACATTGGTCTGACTGCAGTCCTTTTTTTTTTTTAAATCCCAAAAAACTGCCATACTGTTGAGGTGACTTTTCCTGTTTTATCCACAATTTGTACTCTCTCTACAGCACTCATTTTTACTTTCTCTTCTCACTCCATGCAATTGATCAACGGCGAGACAACATGATGGCGCAACCAAACTTGATAGTTGATACTGTTACCTGATTGGCTGTTAAACTGATCAGTGATCACTTCCTGCGTTACTCGATTACCAAAGAGAAAGTGCCTTTGTTTAGGCAATCAACCTTGCTTCGTAGCTTGCGGATTCTTCTTCGTTTACATGTCTATTGCAATATATATGGTTTGTTTTATCACCCAGCCCTAAAGTACAAGCATATTTTGAGGCATGTACAAAATAAGACTAATAGTGACAGGAGTAGTTTTCTGGAACTAAAACAAATTAGTTGAATAGCCTCACTTAAGTGTACACAAAGCACACAAAAAAAAAAAAATATATATATATATATATATATATATACACAATGATTTTTGATCAAAAATCTGTGCATAGTTGTGAATGCTGGATGGTGGATGTGTCCACTGTACTGTGATAGTTCTTAGTTCCTGCAAATCACAAGCTGTGTGTAAAACATTGAAGATAAAAACATATTTAGCAGTATGTAGTATCCTAGTTGGAAAAACCACTTCAAAGCAAACAAGTTGAGCAGTCCTGTGAGCAACATTGGCTGGACTCTACAACTGCAGCAGTGTGCGAGCATAAACAACAGAGGGCGCCATTGTTCTGTCTACAAATGTGGTACAGTATGATCTGTCTCTTAGTAGAAGACAAGACTAAACCAATATACTATTCGCAATATCCATCCATCCATTTTCTACCGCTTGTCCCTTTTGGGGTCGCGGGGGGTGCTGGAGCCTATCTCAGCTGCATTCGGGCAGAAGGCGGGGTACATCCTGGACAAGTCGCCACCTCATCACAGGGCCAACACAGATAGACAGACAACATTCACACACTAGGGCCAATTTATTGTGGCCAATCAACCTATCTCCAGGTGAATGTTTTTGGCGGTGGGAGGATATAATATATGTTTCATGTGAGTCAATCTAAGCAGACACTGCAATAAAAAAACAACTGGAACGCATAAGAACTCTTTGCGCGTTATTGTACTGCACTTAGGGATGTGTACCGTTCACATTTGAACCGATACAATACCAATTTCTGGTAGGCTAGCTAGTAATCTCAACCGGTACTCAAATGTTCTGTACTTTTGTGTGTGTTTGATGAATATTAAATCTCAACATTCATCAATCTGTAACATTTAAAAATGAGCTGATTATGATAACTGATGTACATCATATTATTATATCCTGTTTAATTATCATATTATCATTTGAAAGTATGACATTAAATTGCAAATACAATTGCAAATCCAAGACGTTGATGGCAGTAGTGTATGGTTTATGGTGTTTTTGCTGCGCCCTAAAAAGTATTAATACTGTAAGTATTGTACTTATCACGAACCAGCTGTTTAATTGTGACGTGCATATTAGTAGTTTTCATTAACAAATTTGGGGGTGTTGAAATCGCCATGTAATATCGCAAAGGCTAATCAGTAGCATGTCAACAGCAAAGCCAATGTATATTAGCATCACACTAGCACATTTTTGGAAAAGTGGAGCCTTACTTTTCTTATGTTTTTGACTAAATTTCTTTGTTGGCATTGACAAATGCAACATTACCTAAAGGTAGTTTGGCTGAGTTTGCTCTCGGTGCTGCTGGAGTGATCGTCAAGTGGCAGTTTAAAGAGCCGTTGTACTGTTGAAATGAGCTACCTAACGCAACTGAGCATGCGCACACATGCGGATCAGCACTAAACTTTCGCTCGAGTTAAATGCCCATTGAAATGAGCTACCTTGTGTAGATAAAGAGTTGACTTTGTCATTGATGCAACAAGTAAGCAATTAATTTAAAGTACCCTATTTTCCGGAATAAAGAGTGCACCAAAATATAAGCCGCAACCACTAAATTTTAGAAGAACATTGTTTTTTTCCATATATTAGTCGCACCGGCCTATAAGCAGCAGATACATATGTTGTGAAATGAGTTATTTACACAGAAATATTCTGTAAATGTTTATTTACATATAGGGCTGGGCGATATGGCCTTTTATTAATATCTCAATATTTTTAGGCCATGTCACGATACATGATATATATCTCGATATTTTGCCTTAGCCTTGAATTAACACTTGATGCATATAATCACACCAGTATGATGATTATATGTGTCTACATTAAAACATTCTTGTTTATACTGCATTAATATATGCTCATGTTAAACTTTCATGCAGAGAGGGAAATTACAACTAAGTCAATTTACCAAAACTGTATTTATTAAACAGTTATTAAGCAGTGGCACAAACATTCATGTCATTTCAATACAGAAAGTGCAAGGTTGTCAGAGACAATTTAAAACAAGCTATTAGTGCACTTTTGTGCATGATGTCACTAAGATGACTTATCAAAACAACACTAAATTAAAGTGGACTTTTTGTACAGAACGCCACTACAATAGTTAAAAACAAATAAAGTGCACTTTTGTGCATGATGTCACACAAGATATTTCAATAAGTGTCAAATAAAAATTAGCTGCATAATAGGAAAACAAATAGTGTATGGCCTTCGCTATGTGGTAGATTCCTGCGGACGTTATCTCCTTCTGTTGTTGACTATTTTTTTCATACAGTGTTGATGTGGAAATGGTTGCTTGGGCATTTTGTGGGTGTGGCACCGAACGGAGATGTTGACATGCAGAGTTTCAAGCACTCTTCATTCTCTAGCAGGTGACTTTTCAAATGGTGCTACACATTAGCAGTGGTGCTACTTTTTGTAGCAACGCTTTTTCCGCATACTTGACATATTACGGTTGTCTGTTTAACATATTCCCATTTGAAGCCAAACCACCGCCAGAGATGGACCCTGTGCTGTTTTTCTTGGGAATTAATTATTTATCCTTCATTTTGTTACCAGATTCGCACCTTCTTTTTCTCGTATTACCACTCGCACCAGCACCATTCCGCTAGCATCACAGCTAACGTTACCCAGGGCCGTTACCAAGGGCATATGACATTGCTTGTTTTACCACTTTGTGAGGAGGAGAGACAAGAAAGAGTGAGAAACGCCTGAAGTGTAATGCCCTCAGCTAAAAGCAACTGCGTGAGAACGTATACTCGAATATCACGATATAGTCATTTTCTATATCGAACAGAGACAAACCCGCGATATATCGCCCAGCCCCATGACCTTAATTGTTTCCCAAATGTGTCTGTAACACGGCAGTAAAACAGGTGATCAAACAAAATAGAAGTCATCGTCATGGACACACTAGCTGCAGAAGCTAGCTCTCCAATCAGCTAAACAGACTCAATAACTCCATGTGATGTTTTGGTGAGGAATTTTTGAAACTGAAACAATACAAAAATAATGCCATTGTAAGTTAATAATACTAACACAAACACTAGTAAACGTGTTAGCATATTAGCTCATGCTAAGGACAATAGCTTCCTTACATTACGATAGCAGGTTAAAATATGAATGAAAACACTCCTACAGACATCACACATGGGATGGGATTTAGTAAGTGTAAACAGTTTTGGTTATACTGTAGAACTTACAAACATTGCTTGGAGTGATGAATGAAGACTCATACGAGTAGATCGCTATGGACGGCTAGAAGACAAACGACACTCCGGTTGGGGAAAAAATACTATCCGTATATGGAAGCAACAACTGCAGTGAGCAAACTCGCCCATAAGATGGCGCATTAGCACTAACAATAAAATACCTACAATATGTATGTGCTTGGTTGTTTTTTTTCAACTATTTTTACTATGGCTGTTATAGCAAAGAAAAATTCCAAAAATTATGTTATAAACAAAAGGGTCCAAAGTGACAGAAAAAAGTAGCGGCTTATTGTCCAGAATATTTCTGTCATAGTGTCTCCTGACCAGTAAGCATGTAGACAATTACAGTGTGAGGGAGTTCACTTTGACGCTTACAATGGTGGCCTACATTTTCATTGTCCGTTCATCGATCCATTTTCTACCGCTTGTCCCTTTTGTGGTCGCGGGGTGTGCTGGACAAGTCGCCACCTCATCATTACTGTTTAAACAGGAATAGCAATCTCAGTGAAAACAAAGGTTGCTTGGCACTGAGGAACTACGACAATAAGAGTTGTGCTCGACTACCTAGCGGTAGAGGAAGCATTATTTGATGGCTAAATATGCCTGTCAAAATGTGCCCATGTGAAGTTCATGTGTAACAGCCACCATTCTAATAAATATCAAATTTGATCCATCCATCCATTTTCTACCGCTTGTCCCTTTTGGGGTCGCGGGGGGTTCTGGAGCCTATCTCAGCTGCATTCGGGCAGTAGGCGGGGTACACCCTGGACAAGTCGCCAACTCAGGCGTGGCAAAGTTGGTAGAGTGGCCGTGCCAGCAATCGGAGGGTTGCTGGTTACTGGGGTTCAATCCCCACCTTCTACCATCCTAGTCACGTCCGTTGTGTCCTTGGGCAAGACTCTTCACCCTTGCTCCTGATGGCTGCTGGTTAGCGCCTTGCATGGCAGCTCCCGCCATCAGTGTGTGAATGTGTGTGTGAATGGGTGAATGTGGAAATATGGTCATAGCGCTTTGGGGTACCTTGAAGGTAGAAAAGCGCTATACAAGTTAAGTTAAAGTTAAAGTTAAAGTGCCAATGATTGTCACACACACACTAGGTGTATAACCCATTTATCATTTTATTTATTATCGCAGGGCCAACACAGATAGACAACATTCACACTCACATTCACACACTAAGGACCAATCGATGTATTAAATGTTATTTAACCTTGGTGCAGGTAAGAGGTGCTATGCGCAGTTTATTCATTTCCCTTTAGTGTGAACGTGTTGGATTAAAAGCTTTGAAAGGGACCAAAATGTAATCTCATATTTTGTTCTATCGGCCAGAGATGAAAAATAATCCCTAAATCTCCTAAATTGACAGATATGAAAAGGGCGAGAATGTGCCGAGGGTTATTCCAAAAATAAGAACAAGGGAATACAGTTAGTTTTATTGTGTGAGACTTTTGAGGCATTTCAAGATTTAATCATTTAAAACATTATTTTGAAAGGACCCTTTATGGTCTGAAGGCTGCCCTACAGGTAAATCATAAATCAGTGTGAAACCTGGGTAACAACAACAAAACATTAACATCTGTTTCCCTTTCTTTTTATTTTTAAGATGTTTGTTCAAAACAAACTTTACACACATTGTTTTGAAAGGAAGTTGCCATCTCGGAGCATAACAGTGACGTGTTGGGGTAAAAAACATTGGTCTCTGTCTAAATGAAAGGATGTATTTTGTTGCTTTTACAAAAAGCCAAGTGCTTTTTTTATGACTGCCAATGACTGGTAGGCAAACCCAAATAGATAAAAAAAAAAAAGGGTGGACATTACTAAAGGCATGTCACAATGTTCTCTTGTTCTAAGCATGTAATAAAATGCTGCAGGCACCGAGCCAAGTGTGAATATGGCTCTTGTCATAGTGTCGCTCTTCTTTATCATAGAGACATTTCAGTGCCGTTCATGACATAAGTATGAGTATAAAACAGTCCTTTGCAACTCGCGGCCCGCAGGCCACATTTGGCCTGCCAAAACTTTATATTTGGCCTGCCAAACATCGCCCAAATAGGCTTGATGAAACCATTCAAACTAGGGTTGATCATGTATGCAGTACTCCCGCCACCCCGCAGGGGGCAACAGCGAGGCACAATGAAACAGCAGGAGACTGAGTGAAAGAAGACTACTCATTCAACCCCCCAAAAAAAATCCAAATAAATAATAACCTACGGAAGCATTTGGCCCCTGAGCCCTTGGGCTCTTGAAAGTGTGGCCATCTTCATTATGTAGATGAATAGCCCTGGTATAAATGCATACTTTAGCGATGTCATCGCAAAGTGGAAGTGTGGAAAATGCTTGTGTTTTGTTTATTAGCTTAAAAAAATGTCTTGGTATTGTGGTTACCTTCCTTTTACACTTTAAGAGTTATAAAAATACTAAGAATTGAAGCAAATATTAATTGACCTTTTGGTGAGCTACTCAAAATCATGAGCTAGCTGTTTGGGACTTCTGTAATTTAGAGTTTTATAATCATGTCTCTGATATAAATCCTTGGGTTAAAGCCCTCCTGTGTTACCAGACATATTTCCCAAGTTTGTGGACAACAACAAAAACCCAAATTATTTTGTGATAATGAAAGATAACAATCTCATCACTGTACTATCAACGATACACCCTAAATTCCAGGCTATAAAGCGCGTATTTAAGCCGCACCCACCAGAAGAAATAAATATGTTTACATATACCGTATTTCCTTGAATTGCCGCCGGGTATATAGTATGCGCATGCCTCGATTTACCGCAGGGTCAAACTCGTTTCGCAAAATAATTAGCGCATCCCTAGAATTACCGCCGGGTAAGTCACATACCTACTTTGTTTTTAGCGTTACCCGGCAGTTTGCGGTGTTGCAAATGTTCGTTCAGCGTATTTTTTGCACTGGTATACAGTAAAACACGAGTGACATGTCATGAGTGACACGTCACGAGCGACACGTCATGAGTTTAGGGGGCAACGACTGAGACTTTCAGTGACATATTTCATAAAGGCTGTGACATATCGTTATTGTATGTATACTGGCATTTATACACCGGCACATTAGCGCAGACGACATGCTGCCAAAACCAATCACATGTAAACTTATCTTTAGAAATGCTAATGTATGCACGCTACTTACAAAACAATAAAATTGTTTTAATGTTGGTGACATAGTTTAACATAAATATATGCATAGATCTACATAACATATGTCCCAAGTCCTATGTGCAACATCCAGCATAATATATCACAATTGATTATACCGGTATACATTGTACCGCTGTGTTATAACGCAGGCACTTGGGAGCCATTCAACAATTACATATGCAAAGGGGGGCGGGGTTGGGGGTCAAAATCCTGGGGGGGAAATGCGCACAATTAAGTACCATCATTTGTATAGTAAATTTTGCGTACGGGGGTTGGGGTCAAAATCCTGGAGAAAAATGCGTACGTAATTGTTGAATGACCCCTTGTAAAAATAAAGAGTGTCACGTTATAATTGCCTTTTCAGACCCAAACAAAAAGAATTCCCGGGATGATTCATGGTGCTTTAAATTTTATTGTGGCATTAAGCGATGTCATGATTATCCTTACATCACACTCAAATTTATAAGCGCATGCCTAAATTTACCGCATGCCTTTGGTAAGCGCCGGAGTGAGAAGAGGTTTTAAATTAATTACAGCCGGTGCGCTAATTCAAGGAAATACGGTATTAGCCGCATCGGACCTTAAGGGGCAGATATATACCGGCAGGAAAAATTTTGTAATTGTTTATTTACATACCTTAGGTGTTTTTAAACGGTACCTGTCACACACCAATAAAACGGCTGATCAAACAAAACAGAAGTCATGGTCATGGACCCACTAGCTGTGGAAGTTAGCTCTCCGATCAGCTAAACAGACTCATTAAGTCCACAGTGATGTTTTGGTGAATTTACAAAACGGAAACAATACAAAGGGAATGCCGTTCTAAGTTAATAATACTAACACAAACATGTGAGCATATTTGCTCATTCTAACAACGCTAGCTTGATTACATTACGATAGCACGTACAAATATTCATGAAAACACTCATACGGACATCACACATAGGACGGTTTAGTAAGTACGAATTGTTTTAGTTATATTGTAAAACCTACAAAGGTTGCTTCGAGTGATGAAGATCCCCTCCGAGCAGAAACGCTATGGACGGTTTTACTTCCGGTTTAACGCATAAGCAGGAAGTAAATTTTCAACCGACAGCACCTGCAGTGGGTGAACTTATGCAAAAGATGGTGCCGTAACACAAACAATAACAAACCATTACAGTGTCTCTGCTTGCGTATATGAAAACTACAAACAAACAAAACATTATGGCCTTTAGCGATCCGTTTTATACCGTATGGTTCAAAGTGTAGGAAAAAATTAGCGGCCTATGGTCCAGAAAATACAGTATTTATACTATACTTGGTTTCATTACTGTTGATATTTTTATCGATCTGCCCACCCCGATTTACATTGAAGAGGTCTCGGTTAGTGGTTAGCACGGCTTATTGTATCTTTCTACGGTGTGTAGTGGAGCTACGCCTCGTCCTCCAGTGATAATGGTACAGTGGAACCTCGATTTACAAACTTAATTGGTTCTTGAACAGGGTAAGTAAATCGAAAAGTCTGTATAATGAAGGAACTTTCTTTCCATAAGAAACAATGTAAATATGAATAATGGGTTGCAGCCTCGACAAAGGTCCATATTTTAGTGAAGGTGCGTACACTTTGAACACAACATAAAGTGCTTTACAGTATTGTTTATTAAACGAGGTGATGGATCAAATTTCGCTTTATTAACAAGTCAAAACAACAACAAGCTGAAAACTGTCCTGCATGCGCTGCTCTTTCAACATGCGTACACACACAGAAGTCCCCTTGGTGTCCCCACAAATGATCAGAAATCACAAAAATCCTTAACTTGATCAACCATATAATAATAAACATTTTAAAGAGTAAAATCCAATTACATTAACATCGGCAGAGAGCTGACGAGAAATAAGCAGACAGACGGACGGAGAAAAGGGGGAATTGTGGGAGGGACCGTGTGTGTGTGTGTGCGTGCTGAAAGAGGAAGTGCCATCTCCTCTGCTGTAAAATAAGTCTGCTTTGGCATATTTTCTAGGAAAATCCAGTTTCATCACAATTAAACCTTTCTGTGGTAAAAAGCCTGCCTTGGTGATTCTCCCATACTTGTGAGCACCATTAATGTATTTCTCGCAAATAGTCTTTTTTTTTTTTTTTTTAACACTCCACACAATTCCCTCCTTTTGCCATGCTGGTCTGTTGTCAATTTGGGAATTCATATTGAGTAAGCGAAATGGACAAAACTTATCAAAAGGCACACATGCTGAAGCGCTGACATGTGACTATAGAGTACTGCGCAGCAAGTGATGTGAAGGGCTCCGCCTCCCCAAAAATGCTGCACCCTGCTTTTTGCCTGCAGGGGGAGACACAAAATGAATGAATGAATCAAGTGTTCATACCACAGACATGGGTCGCACATGGGGGCAGTTTAGCTCGATCTAAAAGTTTGTAAATCGAAAAGTTCTCCAATAGTGACGTTCGTAAAATCGAGATTCCACTGTACTTGTAAGAAAAGTAGTTGATTTTCCACCATGGTGGCGAGAATTAGTGACTTACTGCAGACGTCACTAGCGAGGATTAATTGATAGATTAATTGAAACTTTTATTAGTAGATTGCACAGTTCAGTACATATTCCGTACAATTGACCACTAAATGGTAACACCCGAATAAGTTTTTCAACTTGTTTAAGTCGGGGTCCACGTAAATCAATTCATGGTAAAGGCCACTACATTGCGTTGAGGAAGTGGCTGTGCACTGTGAAGGAACTCTAGTATTGCCAAATTTCTACCATTTTGTGTGCAGTGACTCAGAAGTAGAAGAGACACGGTGTCCTCGTGAATGTAAATCCAAGTTTTATTAGTCATGCATGGACTACAATCTACTCACTCAAGTTCCTGCTATTCAAAGTTTACAAAAGGCCACTTGCCTCTTTGCTATGTCAACACATCTCAAACAGGAAGCCCTTTGTTTTGACCCCAAAAATCAGGCCTAATTTCTGAAAAAAACAACACATTGATATAGCTTCTCATTCAGGTTAAGGACAGCACTGCATGTGTGTGCGTGTTGTTATTTTCCAGTGTGGGACATTCACGGCCAAGGGTGGCCCGATGGCTGCTCCCATCCTGCTTAAGAAAAGGACGGAAGCAGGTTGGAAATATAATCTGGTCCCACACTTTGAGAGCAGAATTTAGTTTACATTGAATAAAAACTTCCTATGAGGGAACAACCATTAAAAAAAACAATACTTCTTAGACATTTAAGACTCCTGGTGGTTTTAGTAGCATCTTTATCACCACTATGCACAATGTGAAAAAGTACACCCTTATTCATTGTGAACATTTTACTTGTTTAGGAACTCTGTGTCCTTGGGGACACAGAGTTCAAAGTTGATGTTATTCTACAATGAGACAAAGTCTTAATAAGATCCTCGAGGGGATTACACCCAAAACCCGAGTATAGCAAGATAAGGCAGCTAAAAATAGCCCTTCCTGAAGCGTCTTGCCTCGGAGTAAACACGGAGGGCCTCAAGGTGGGATTCTTGCTTAAATCTCTTTCTTTACTAGTTCCTGTTTCAAGATTCAACAGGAAAACATTCTGTCCTATTGAAGAGAAACTAAAAAAGCTATAGGTTATGTTTATGTTTGGACATGAAAGACGCAAGCTGCCATCGTTGCATTGTCTGCTTCTTCTATGAACATAACTGAACTCTAAATGTAATTCAGAAGTATGATTATTGCCATTGTAGGTCTTGTGAATGATAGACCATTATAGGTTTTGTGACTGATATACAGTCAGACCATTATAGGTCTTGTGAATGATAAACAGTCAGACCATTATAGGTCTTGCCAATGATATAGTCAGACCATTATAGGCAGGGGTCTCAAACACGCGGCCCGCGAGACGTTATTTTGCGGCCCCCGCCTTAATATGAAAGTTTAATGTTAGTGCGGCCCGCGAGTTTTAAATGAATGGTGCTTGACAGCGTTGTGTGCGGAGCTGAAGGAATCTACCAAACATGGTGTGGTATAAGGTTCTCCACAACATCGAGGGTGTGCCGTGATGGCACTGCCTTTAATGTCCTCTAGAAACTGTCACTGCATCATCTTTTTCTCCATACTAACAACTTGCCGGCCCAGACACATGTTCTATGAGGCTTCTGCAGACACACGAAAGTTATTGCAAGACATACTTGAGGAACAGCCATACATGTCACACTGAGGGTGGTCATATTTTATTTTATTTATTTTTTAACACTGTTACAAATATGCGCCACACTGTGAACCCACACCAAACAAGAATTACAAACACATTTCGGGAGAACATCCGCACCTAAACACAACATAAACACAACAGAACAAATACCCAGAATCCTTTGCAACCCTAACTCTTTCGGGCTACAAAAACACCCCGCTACCCCTAACCCCGCCTCCTCCCAACCCCGCCCACCTCAACCCCCCCACACACACCTCAACCCCCCCATCTCCCGAATTCAGAGGTCTCAAGGTTGGCAAGTATGCATTGACGTCACTTGCGTGATGCAAGCAGAGAAACATTTTGCCGCTTTTCCACGACACCCGCCCACGCTCTTCCTCCCTCCCTCCCTGTCTCCCTCGCTCCCGCCCCCGGCGCCGCTGTAAAAAGTCCGGGCGGGGAAGACGAGCGGTCCGGTAGCTTCCAAAGCACTCCGCCGAAGGACCGAGCGACAATACAAAACTGTGGTGCACTGGACACCAGCGCTGATACTCCGACAGAGAGGCGCTGGGCGAATCAGACGTGTAACACGTTAGTGGTGATATTAGCCCGTTCGGGGCTAATTGTGCTACCGTAACTGTAAACTCCACGGTGAGCCCCCACACCCCCTTCCCCCTCCCTTTGGCTCCAGACAGAGACGATTTTTTATGCAATATTTCTTTGTTGAGCACAGGGGCACCCCTACGTGTCTTATTTAATTTAATTTAATTTTTATTTATCTCCTTCATTGATGTGCATCTTTGATCGATAGCCAATTATACCACATTTAGTCAATTATACATTTACACACCAATGCCTGAGAAGGAGCAGGATGAAGAAAAATCTTATATTTTTCTGCCCCCTTCAACATAATACGTAGTCCTACTTAATGATATCATATAAACCAACAATTACATCCAAATATAACGAAAACAAACAAACAAAAAAACAAAAAAACACAAGAAGTGCAAAACTTCATGATGTACAAACCGAACAAAAAAAACAAAAGAAGTAATATACACCTCACGGGATGATACAAAACAAATACAAAACCAGGCAAAAAATAAGTAAAATAATAAATATAAAGCAAAATGTAAACACTTATGGCTGTACATATGATCTTATTGTTCTGTCTTTATATATTTTTTCAATTGGAATATATTTTTACAATCTTTTATCTCATTGTAAATAGAATTCCATAGTTTAACCCCCACCACTGATATGCACATTTGTTTTAAAGTTGTCCTTGAAAACTGATGTTGGAAATGACCTTTTCTTCTATGCTCTCCATTCTCAGAAGTGATGACAAACATTTTTTGTAAATTTGCTGGTAATGTTTTACTTTTAGCCTTAAACATGACACATAATGTCTGTAACTTTACTAGCTCCTGTAATTTCAATAAACACGAATTAATAAATATTATGTTAGTGTGTTTTAAGTAATCTACTTTATGAATAATCCTTACAGCTCTTTTCTGTAGTTGATACAGAGAAAGTTGCGGTGCACAAGGAATACAATTTGAAACGTCATTATACAACTAGACATGCTGAGGAGTATGCAAAATACCAGGGAGATGAGAGAGTGAACCGGGTTGCAAATTGTAAAACCAGTCTACTGAGGCAACAAGATTTCGTCAAGAAAGCAAGCGAAAAGAGCGATGCAGCAGTCAAAGCTAGCTACATGGTGAGTGAGATGGTTGCTAGGGCGGGAAAGCCATTCAAAGAAGGTGAATTCTTTAAAAAGTGCATGTTGGATTTTTTTTAAGAAATCTTTTCTTGCGGCCCAGCCTCACCCTGTTTCTGCATCCAGTGGCCCCCAGGTAAATTGAGTTTGAGACCCCTGATTATAGGTCTTCTGAATGATATACGGTCAGACCATTATAGGTTTTGTGAATGATATACGGTCAGACCATTATAGGTTTTGTGAATGATATACAGTCAGACCATGATATGTTTTGTGAATGATATACAGTCAGACCATTATAGGTTTTGTGAATGATATACAGTCAGACCATTATAGGTCTTGTGAATGATATACAGTCAGACCATTATAGGTCTTGTGAATGATATACAGTCAGACCATTATAGGTCTTGTGAATGATATACGGTCAGACCATTATAGGTTTTGTGAATGATATACGGTCAGACCGTTATAGGTCTTGTGAATGATATACAGTCAGACCATTATAGGTCTTGTGAATGATATAGTCAGACCATTATAGGTTTTGTGAATGATAGACGGTCAGACCATTATAGGTTTTGTAAATTATATACAGTTAGACCTGCATTGGTGACCACTTTTCCATATTTACAGAAAAGTGTTACAAACCTTTTAACGCGACCAGCAGCCATTTATTTTGCACAATATCTGAAGTTGTCAAAGCGTATCAATATATCAATACAAAGTTAAAAAAAACCTGCTTGTTTAAGTATCGTTAGTACCAAATACTGTATGACACTTTTTCCTCAGCTTGGCAAGACAGTTCTCAGCGTCTGAGCACTTAAATTGCGCTGAAGAAGAACGCCTGGTGTCTTTAAAAAATATTCAGTTTTCATATGTGGTATTTTAGCAGTGGGGTATAGGTTGCACCCACTACATTTTAGAAGAAAAAAACATGTTTCCATACATTAGCCGCACATATATACGTTGTGACATGAGTTATTTACACAGTACGATTCTGTAAATGTTTATTTACATGCCTTAATTGTTCCTGAACTGTGTCTGTAACACGAGAGTAAAATGGCTGATCAGACAAAACAGAAATCCTCGTCATGGACCCACGAGCTGCTAAACAGACTCAATAACTCCACGGTGACAACTTGGAGAGTTTACTGAGGAATATGTGAAACTGAAACAATACAAACATATTGCCGTTGTAAGTTAATAATACTAAAACAGACACACGTAAACGTGTTAAGCGAAAGCTAATGAAGCTAGCATCATTACATTACAATAGCACGTACAAATATGCATGAAAACACTCCTACAGACATCACACATGGGACGGTTTAGTAAATATAAACAGATTTAGTTATACTGTAATATTTACAAACATTGCTTGGTGTGATGAATGAAGAATTCATACAAGTAAAAACGCTATGGATGGCTAAAAGACTGAACACCACTCCGGTTGAAAAAACAAAAAAAGCACTCTGGATAAGTGGAAAGACACTGCAGCACCTGCAGTGAGCGAAAAAAACAAAAAACAAACAATAAAACACCCTGTCAGTGTTTTTGCTTGGCTTTTTCATAAAATGATTTTTTATTATTGCTGTCAGCAAAGAAAAATCTATAAATTAGCCGCTAAACTGCAGGGTTCAAGCGTAGAAAAAAAGTAGCGGCATTTACAGTTTTTACTTATTTGTGGAAGCCCATCACACATGTGGATTTGGTGTTTCTGCACATAAACATGATAATGGAGGTGTGTCAGTGTAGGTGTGGCATAACTACGCTTCAAGACACACCTGCTTTGCCAGATAATAAAACTCCTTCTAGCCACTTTGTCGCTATATTTAGCAAGTAAAGGTACATATTGAAAATGAAAGCGAGGTGCATCTTGCGTAGGGCTGGACGATTATCTTTAAAAAAAATAATTAAAATAATTTTAAATGATACTGTGATTACGATTACTAACACAATTACTCATTAATGTAAAAACATGACAATTTATTTTTAGACTTAGACTTAGACTTCCTTTTTATTGTCATTCAAATTTGAACTTTACAGTACAGATAAGAACAACATTTTGTTTCATTAGCTCATGGTAGTGCAGGATAAAAAAGCAATAAGGTGCATATATAAATAAATAAATAGTTTACTGTACAGATAAATATATTGCACTTTCATATACATCCACGTTTATGGATGTACAAACCCCGTTTCCATATGAGTTGGGAAATTGTGTTAGATGTAAATATAAACGGAATACAATGATTTGCATATCCTTTTCAACCCATATTAAATTGAATGCACTACAAAGACAAGATATTTGATGTTCAAACTCATAAACTTTATTTATTTTTTGCAAATAATAATTAACTTAGAATTTCATGGCTGCAACACGTGCCAAAGTAGTTGGGAAAGGGCATGTTCACCACTGTGTTACATGGCCTTTCCTTTTAACAACACTCAGTAAATGTTTGGGAACTGAGGAGACACATTTTTTAAGCTTCTCAGGTGGAATTCTTTCCCATTCTTGCTTGATGTACAGCTTAAGTTGTTCAACAGTCCGGGGGTCTCCGTTGTGGTATTTTAGGCTTCATAATGCGCCACACATTTTCAATGGGAGACAGGTCTGGACTACAGGCAGGCCAGTCTAGTACCCGCACTCTTTTACTATGAAGCCACGTTGATGTAACACGTGGCTTGGCATTGTGTTGCTGAAATAAGCAGGGGCGTCCATGGTAACGTTGCTTGGATGGCAACATATTTTGCTCCAAAACCTGTATGTACCTTTCAGCATTAATTTCGCCTTCACAGATGTGTAAGTTACCCATGTCTTGGGCACTAATACACCCCCATACCATCACAGATGCTGGCTTTTCAACTTTGCGCCTATAACAATCCGGATGGTTCCTTTCCTCTTTGGTCCGGAGGACACGACGTCCACAGTTTCCAAAAACAATTTGAAATGTGGACTCGTCAGACCACAGAACACTTTTCCACTTTGTATCAGTCCATCTTAGATGAGCTCAGGCCCAGCGAAGCCGACGGCGTTTCTGGGTGTTGTTGATTAACTGTTTTCGCCTTGCATAGGAGAGTTTTAACTTGCACTTACAGATGTAGCGACCAACTGTAGTTACTGACAGTGGGTTTCTGAAGTGTTCCTGAGCCCATGTGGTGATATCCTTTACACACTGATGTCACTTGTTGATGCAGTACAGCCTGAGGGATCGAAGGTCACAGGCTTAGCTGCTTACGTGCAGTGATTTCTCCAGATTCTCTGAACACTTTGGTCATATTACGGACCGTAGATGGTGAAATCCCTAAATTCCTTGCAATAGCTGGTTGAGAAAGGTTTTTCTTAAACTGTTCAACAATTTGCTCACGCATTTGTTGACAAAGTGGTGACCTCGCCCCATCCTTGTTTGTGAATGACTGAGCTTTTCATGGAATCCACTTTTATACCCAATCATGGCACCCACCTGTTCCCACGTTGCCTGTTCACCTGTGGGATGTTCCAAATAAGTGTTTGATGAGCATTCCTCAACTTCATCAGGATTTATTGCCACCTTTCCCAACTTCTTTGTCACGTGTTGCTGGCATCATATTCTAAAGTTAATGATTATTTGCAAAAAAAAAAGTTTATCAGTTTGAACATCAAATATGTTGTCTTTGTAGCATATTCAACTGAATATGGGTTGAAAATTATTTGCAAATCATTGTATTCCGTTTATATTTACATCTAACACAATTTCCCAACTCATATAGAAACGGGGTTTGTATGTTATATTGTCTTTTTTATTCAAGCGAGTTAATCCATTTTGGGGGGAGTTGAGGGGATAATTATGTAATAATTATTATATATATTATATTATATATAATAATAATTTACCACCAAAACTCAACTTAAAATATAAATTAAAGGAATAACGGATATGAATTAGTAACATATAAACCACAACAAGTAAAACAATAATGGTAAACACTAGGGCTGTGAATCTTTGGGTGTCCCACGATTCGATTCAATATTGATTCTTGGGGTCACAATTCGATTCAAAAACGATTTTTTTCCCGATTCAAAACGATTCTTTATTCATTCAATACATAGGATTTCAGCAGGATCTACCCCAGTCTGCTGACATGCAAGCAGAGTAGTAGATTTTTGTAAAAAGCTTTTATAATTGTAAAGGATAATGTTTTATCAACTGATTGCAATAATGTAAATTTGTTTTAACTATTAAATGAACTAAAAATATGACTTATTTTATCTTTGTGAAAATATTAGACACAGTGTGTTGTCAAGCTTATGAGATGTGATGCAAGTGTAAGCCACTGTGACACTATTGTTCTTTTTTTCTTTCTTTTTTTTTATAAATGTCTAATGATAATGTCAATGAGGGATTTTTAATCACTGCTATGTTGAAATTGTAACTAATATTGATACTGTTGTTGATAATAATCATTTTTGTTTCACTACTTTTAGTTTGTTCTGTGTCGTGTTTGTGTCTCCTCTCAATTGCTCTGTTTATTGCTGTTCTTAGTGTTGCTGGGTCGGGTTTGGTTTTGGAATTGGATTGCATTGTTATGGTATTGCTGTGTATTATTTTATTGGATTGATTAATTAAAATAAATAAATAAATACATTTTTAAATAAATACTTTTTTTTTTTTAAATCGATTTTTTTTAAATGAGAATCGATTCTGAATCGCACAACGTGAGAATCGCGATTCGAATTATAATCGATTTTTTTCCCACACCCCTAGTAAACACTAAATTCAAATAACAATAGCAATATGAAAAAACAAAATAAAATGTTTCCATTTTAATTTTTTTTAAATTATGTTTTTACCTTTTACACTCATTTTACCACCACAGAGTCAATGCTTTTTGTGACATAAATTTAATAAAATGCCCGTCAATTAAATTAAAAATCAATTTAAAACAATTATTGGTGCAATACATCTTTGGACAATTTTGCTGATGATTCTGATTATTTTAAGTCAAAGCATAATATTTTTCTATCTTTTTTTAATAAGAGGTAAATTGTGCTGCTGTTCTGATCATGACCAGTTTAGAGAAGCCTTGGACTGTATAAAAAAATAAAATAAAAATACATTTAAAAAAATTCTCTAAAGTTGCGACTGCTTTCCAGTTTGTACATTGATCTTACACCCAGGATGTTGTTCACAACCACACAATCAGATGAGATGTGTTGTGGGTGTATGGTTCTTCTTGCTAGCTTTAGCTTCCTAGTTAAGTCGTTGTTTCAAGTGGCTGTCCCCACATTGTTGAGTTGAGTGTTTCAGGGGTGAATACCGCACACATTATTTTCCCAAACAAGATCCTTCTCCTCACAATGACAACATTTCACATACATTTATGTCAATTTCCTTTATATTCTGCATTCATCACTGGATTCCGTTTCATTGGTCAATTCTGTGATTGCGTCTGCAGAAATCATATGGCCTTACTTTTTTGTAGTGTTTACTGATTATTGGTTAGGCATACTAGCGTGGTGTCAAATAAAAAGTAGCAACCCCAACTTCTAGTGGACGTGGTCTTGTTTTTATTAATTCACTCTTCATCGGTTTCAACCTCACAAGCTTTAGAATTGGCCTGCGCGTTGCCCAGCTCATCAACAGTTTAGTTTTTTTCCCGAATATAATATTTTTATGATTGTGTTAAGCCATAATCCAAATTTTAATAAAAATTTGATTATTTGTCCAGCCCTAATCGTGCGTCATGCATTTATTGAATAATTTGATACACGCGTCAAGCGGTCAAGACAGTATTTGCCGCGCGAAAGCGGACATCCACCTCCACAAGCCTATGGAGTGTGCATTTTCCTGAGGGAACTCTCCTGAAGGAATCAATAAAGGACTATCTATCTAATATCTAAAACCCAACCTTTATCACTTCCTTAAGTGCTAAGAAAACACAGCTTAGAGAAACGGTTCTGTCGTTTGGCAACACTTGAACACCACTGCTTTACTTATTTCACCAGAAAGGCAAAGTGTGGCTTGGGGACCATTTGCTGAGCGAACCAATTTTTATGGAACATTGGAGAAATCAAATTAAAAAAATAGCAAAAAGGCAAAACGTCATTAGAAAAGGCTGAAATGTTGATATTAATTTTAAAAAATCAAAACATAAAGATTTCAATATAGGTTGTAGCCGTTTTATTGGCCCATTTCATTACAAATGACATGATGACGTCACACTACCACCACACTCAAAGAATAGTAATAATATAGTTTGTTTTATACACTCCACACCACTGTGGTTTTTTGTAATGTAAAATAGTTGACTATTGTTATTTATGATCATATTTATAAGCACAGTATTGTTTTTGATATACTGGGAGGTTATAGAACACTGCTTTACTTTTTTCAATGTATAGTTACCTCTTGGCAGCTGATACTGATATTTAAACACTTTAGTCAATTTAAAAGTACACGGGTTCAGTTTTTGTTTTGTTTTTATCGTAGTATTAAATAAGTTTGGAGAATCATGGAAGTTCAGAAGTATCTAGGGATGATGTTTGATAAGAAATTATCAAGTTCGAGCCTATTATTGAATCCTCTTATCGAACCGATTCCTTATCGATTCTCTAATCGATTCTCTAATCGAGTCCAGATAGGTTGTTGTATATGGAAAAAAACACAATATTTGGTTTAACAAATCACTTCACATTCTCTACTGCTCGCTACTACAGTATGACCGAGTTATTGTGCAGAAATGTGGGGAAATAACTACAAATGTGTGCTACATTCGTTAACCGTGTTACAAAAAAGATCAATTAGACTGATACATAATGTTGGATATAGAGAACATATAAACACTTTATTTATTGAGTCAAAAATATTAAAGTTCAATGATTTGGTAAAATTGCAAACAGCTAAAATGATGTGGAATTAAATGATGGAATGGACTAAGTAAAGAAGTTAAACATTGTACTGATATGATCCAGTTTAAGAGGTTCAAATGAATAGTGCTTACAAAGTACAAAGAAGAAGAATTATGAGAAATACTTTCAACCTTATTGAAAATAAGATATTCTTCATCTCAGTATATTAATAATGACTGAATTAATTAATTACATATTACAAAACTGTTGTATATACTAATTCACAGATATTTTATTATAAAAAGGTCAGTAAATGATGTTTATATTTGTATGAAGTGGGTAAGGGGTAGGATTAAATAAGCTTTACTTCTTCCTAAACCTGTAAAGTGAAATTATATGAAACTGTGATGTATTATGATGTGGTTGGATCATGTTTTGTTTAGTTATGTTCTGTTAGTTTTGGACTTCCTTAGTTGTTTTGTGCACTTCGGGGGTTTCTCTTAGTCACCATGGTTACTTATGATTTTCACCTGCCTTGTACGCGCACCTGTTGCTCATCAGAGACTCTATTTAAGCCTGCCTTTTCCGGTCACTCGTCGTGGCTTCATTGTTTGCATTTGCAACAGTTACGTTGGCATTCTGGTTTTCGAGCTCATGATTCCTGTGCTAAAGTTACCTTAGCTTCTAGTATTCCTGTGCTAAGTAAGTTTTTGCTTTAGCTTCTCGTGCGAACGGCACGCTTTCCTTTTGTTTCGTTCCTGTCTGTTTTAATGTGTATGATTTATGAGAAATAAATCATCTCCTACCTGCACGCTTTCGTCCGGAGCCGTCAGTTTTGCGTCCCGAGAACGAACTGCAGCACGCTGCACCCCACCGTGACAAATGACTGAGCTACGCGACGTCATTTCTTGTGATGTCACACGGGGCATTTCTTGTGGGAGTCGTTCTCAGGGATTCGAATAAAGAACCAACTCTTTTTCTTTACTATAGTGGTCTCGATAACGGGTACCGGTTCTCCATAAGAGATTCGAGTCCGAGGACTCGGTTCTTTTCTTATCGAACAACCGGGAAAACCGGTTTCGAGCATCATCCCGAGAAGTATCGGCTACTGAAATTCTGCTATCGTTATGACACTACTAATATCCAAATGAGGTGGTTAAATTGAGTCCTATTTCTAAATACAAAGTGCGTTTGCATTGTGGCTGTGCTGTGAGTTTGCAGCTGAGTTTTATCTTAACAATTGGATACATTTTTTTCATGCGTCGCGATTCCAGTCTCGCTCTACCCCATCTGTGCGAATTTGCTGCGATACCCGGTAAGTTGTTATTCGACTGTTTACTCTTTTTAGGATAAACTTGCTGCGATATGAATTTTTTTTAGAAGGAGGCTGTTAAAATGTCCCATTAAGAACTAACAGAGGTTGTATTAATTACAATTGTTAAGTCCAGGATGAATGAGGCTTCACATAACTCCTATTTTTCTCAAATGTGTTGAGATTGTAATTAACAGTGAGAAATGCACAAGAAAACAATCATTAATTCCAACATCGTGTAGAAGTAACAGCTCTATATTTAGAAGCAATGTTAAAGTGCATAAATCAGTAACCTGGAGTGCAATATTTATGAATGCAGTTCTTATTCTCTTCTTCCTGATAGTAATGGGTCGCTACAAGAATTGATGATTTTGTACATTCCAATTGCAAATACAAATGTATCATAAAATATGGACATGACAAACATGAATGCAGGCTTACAGTAAATATATAGTTAGCATGCTAGTGTACTATTTACTATTCAAATACAGACATCCATAAAGTAGAAGTTTATTCCATCTTGAGTATGAGGTGCTGCGATGTGCACCCTCCAGTGTGCGTTTTAGCTTTAATTCCAGCATGCACACTCCACTAGGTTTTTTTTGTGTTTTTTTTTCAAATTTAGCACGAACCAGCCTTGAGACTGTTGGTGTGTAAGATGCAGCCTCAGCCTTTAGGAGGGTCATTTTCCAGCCCATTAATTACATAATGAAGTGACCGCAACGTGTCTAATGGGAACAGTTCAACCTTTAAGGCATGCTTTCTAGTGCATGTTGATTAGAGATGTGCTGATCAATCGGCCAGCGATCAATATCGATTTCTGTTAAAAAGTACAGTATGTGACCCCTAGAGGGGGGGGGGGTTACCCACATATGCGGTCCTCTCCAAGGTTTCTCATAGTCATTCACATTGACGTCCCACTGGGGTGAGTTTTCCTTGCCCGTATGTGGGCTCTGTACCGAGGATGTCGTTGTGGCTTGTACAGCCCTTTGAGACACTTGTGATTTAGGGCTATATAAATAAACATTGATTGATTGATTGATTGGTCGCATTTAAATGATAATCACAGAAGCCGATCACCTTCAACTTATTTTTTTTGTTTTTTTTGTTCCTCCGGCGAGCTCCCAACTGTGGAGCCGCTTCCTTGAGTGAATAATGATTGCCTCCATTGTAGCAAATAAACATTTCTTAAAAGTATTATTATCACTGGAAAACTGGAGAACGTGGCTAAACATGTTACACACCAAGTAAAAGCAGGCCAGAATAGATAAGAGGGTACGCTAATCGCTAAAATAGCCGTTAGGCTGGCTTGAAACAGCACAAGATGTACATGCTTAGTACATTTAAGAAGTCTCGCTGGCTGCTGATGCATACGGGCAGCGAGTACAGGTGGAAATGCCATACACTTTCCATCATAATAAATAAAAATAGCAATCCCGATGTGGCTTAATTATTTTCCTGCACCCCCAGAGCAGACTATTCGAAACATTTGTCAAAAGAAATATTATTTGCGGCAGATCGAGTCTAACTATTGTGATTTTATGGTTCCTTTTTTATAGTGTACTTTCATGTCAACCATAAAAGTTATTATTATTCATGTGAACTGTATTGATATTTACTTATTTATTCATCTATTTGTTGTTGTGTTCAAGATTGAAAAATAATAATTATGTTCGAAATGATTGAATAAGCTCTAATTCTTCCTCCATCTTTTTGGACATGTTAGAATGTGAAACTGTAAATGATGTAAACATTGTAATTGTTAACATGTTCAAAACACATCACTATATTCTTATTTTCTTTTCATTACTCTTTTTATTTTTTATTTTTTTATTCTCTTCCTTTTTGTTATTAGACGTGTCCAAAATATATACTGGTACTTAAATACAATACAAAAAAATCATATGTAGTCAATAGCACTCACCATAAATAAATACGTGCAATCAATATCGCCGATATTACTAATGGATGATTGGTATCGGAATCGGCAGCATAAAAACCCTGATCAGAACACCGCCAATGTTGATCTTTGTGTTTGAAATATGAAGATGAATATTGACACGCATGTAACACCTGCTGAGCTCAATCAAACAGAAGACCATGCGATAGAATGAATCACATTTTAAAATCACTAAGTATGTGCCCTTCACACTGCATGGTGCTTTTAAACATCATCTTCACTGGAGCCTATTATTGTTACAGATATGTGCACATTTCTTCCAGCATTTCACATCACTGTAACCTCTGCTCTTAGAGCTTTTGGAAATGATCATATGAAACAAAATTCAAATCTGTAATGTTGGACAATGTGCCAATTTCTGAACTTATGCATGTTCAAGTTGTACTACAACATACACTATTATGCCAAAAGTATTTGGCCACCCATCCAAATGATCTGAATCAGGTGTCCTAATCACTTGGCCCGGCCACAGGTGTATAAAATCAAGCACCTAGGCATGGAGAGTGTTTCTACAAACATTTGTGAAAGAATGGGCCACTCTCAGGAGCTCAGTGATTTCCAGCGTGGAACTGTCATAGGATGCCACCTGTGCAACAAATCCAGTCGTGAAATTTCCTCGCTCCTATATGTCAGCTTTATTATAAGAAAATGGAAGAGTTTGGGAACAACAGCAACTCAGCCACCAAGTGGTAGGCCACGTAAACTGACAAAGAGGGGTCAGCGGATGCTGAAGCGCATAGTGCTAAGAGGTCGCTGACTTTCTGCACAGCCAGTTGTTACAGAGCTCCAAACTTCATGTGACCTTCCAATTAGCCCACGTGCAGTACGCAGAGAGCTTCATGGAATGGGTTTCCATGGCCGAGCAGCCGCATCTAAGCCATACATCATCAAGTCCAATGCAAAGCGTCGGATGCAGTGGTGTAAAGCACGTCGCCACTGGACTCTAGAGCAGTGGAGACGCCTTCTCTGGAGTGATGAATCACGCTTTTCCATCTGGCAATCTGATGGACAAGTCTGGGTTTGGAGGTTGCCAGGAGAACGGTACATTTCGGACTGCATTGTGCCGAGTGTGAAATTTTGTGGAGGAGGAATTATGGTGTGGGGTTGTGTTCCCCTTAGTTTCAGTGAAAGGAACTTTGAATGCTCCAGGATACCAAAACATTTTGGACAATTCCATGCTCCCAACCTTGTGGGAACAGTTTGGAGCGAGCCCCTTCCTATTCTAACATGACTGTGCACCAGTGCACAAAGCAAGGTCCATAAAGACATGGATGACAGAGTCTGGTGTGGATAAACTTGACTGGCTTGCACAGAATCCTGACCTGAACCCGATAGAACACCTTTGGGAAGAATTTGAACGGAGACTGAGAGCCAGGCCTTCTCGACCAACATCAGTGCGTGACCTCACCAATACACTTTTGGAAGAATGGTCGCAAATTCCTATAAAAACACTCCGCAACCTTGTGGACAGCCTTCCCAGAAGAGTTGAAGCTGCAATAGTTGAAAAAGGTGGACCGACATCATATTGAACCCTATGGGTTAAGAATGGAATGGTACTTCAAGTTCATATGTGGGTCAAGGCAGGTGGCCAAATACTTTTGGCAATATAGTGTTTATAACGAATACGCAAGCATAGAAAAGTAAACAACTGAAAATCTTCTAATTAAGGAAATTAAAACAAATCAAATAAAGTCATAAACACAGTCATAAACTTAAAAAACGATAGGGAGTTCATTGGAAGCAAGAAATAATTGGATAGATACTGTTGTTTTTTTTAAATAATTCTTTTTTTTTATTTTACTTAAATGGTTTGGAGTGCGGGCAGCACGGTGAAAGAGGGGTTAGTGCGTCTGCCTCACAATACGAAGGTTCTGAGTTGTCGTGAGTTCAATCCCGGCCTCGGGATCTTTCTGTGTGGAGTTTGCATGTTCTCCCTGTGACTGCGTGGGTTCCCTCCGGGTACTCCGGCTTCCTCCCACCTCCAAAGACATGCACCTGGGGATAGGTTGATTGGCAACACTAAATTGGCCCTAGTGTGGGAATGTGAGTGTGAATGTTGTATGTCTATCTGTGTTGGCCCTGTGATGAGGTGGCGACTTGTCCAGGGTGTACCCCGCCTTCCGCCCGATTGTAGCTGAGATCGGCTCCAGCGCCCCCCGTGACCCCGAAGGGAATAAGCGGTAGACAATGGATGGATGGATGGGTTTGGAGTGCATGAAAAAGTGAAACTCATCACCTAATTATGTTTGACTAAGAGATGTAAACGATAAACGGTATTAATTATAACCGTATTAAAATTCCCAACCGTTTCAAATTTAAAGGATGGAAAAACCGTGATAGATAACTGCACTTTGATAAACTTACAGACCGACTGGCACTAGATCCCTAGCCTAAATGCTAACATGAAAAAAGAGACAATAAAATATTTACCAAATAAGAGACAACATACCCCAATCTAAACTTTTACAAACAAATTACTGTCTTTGCAACTAAGATATCTAATTGAGTACAATAAACCTGTAAGCTGTTCGTTCTTAGTACACAGTGATCATTCTATACTCAGAGTAATACAAGACACTGAACAGAGTAGGGTTTCTAAATGCCTGCCAGAAATATTAATTAATAATAATATATTGTATTTGTTTAAATTTAAATAAATCTGAAATTTAAAACAAATGTAAAACAATAAAATCTTAAAAATAAAAAAATATCTAATACCAAGACTAAAACACTGAAGCATAAGCACCACAAAACATGCAAAATAGTTATTTATTTTAAAAAAAAAAATAAAAAAAAGCTTGGTCAAGAGATTTCAGTGTGTATAAATACTTTTTGAGCACATTGAACAATATAACCTTGATAACCTTGATGTAAAATGTCCATATCGTTACATCCATATTTTGCATGTTGCAGCAAAATAACCAATTTTGTAAGAACAGTAAATAAACAGATGAGTTGATTATAAACAAAAGTGTGACACGTGTAACCACACAGCTGGTGACTATATGAGACTCCGCAGTCAATTAAGAAAAAAGGCGGTAATTAACATTTTTTTTTGGTAGCAACTGGCGGTTCCATCTTCCACTGAAGTTTGATAGTTTTGGTGCTGTATCTCCCACCTCTACCCAGCTAATTTCTAGAGACCAGTGCATGGAGCAACTGAACAGCTTTGCAGGGAACAACCAGCAGGAACATGGTGGGAAAAGTCAAAATGTCATAAACAGAGGTCATGTCCAGTCAAATGTTTGCTAATAGAAAATCCAAAATAATTTGGTGGTATATACTGTATAATAGGTGAAGACGAGTAGGAATTAACAAAACTGCCATGCCTGAGACATGAGCTCGCATACTCAGCAGCCACAAACTTATTCATAACAAGCTGTATGAAAACTAGGGATGATGTTCGTTAAGAAATTATCGATGTCGATGCCATTATCAAATCCTCTTATCGAACCGATTCCTTATCGAATCTCTTATCGAATCCAGATAGGTTGTTGTGTGTGCACCTTGTGTGTACACTGAGTTCCAAAAGCCGTAGATGTTATGTGACTGGGCCGGCACGCTGTTTATATGAAGGAAAGGCAGACGTGACTGAGGACAGCATGCGGACGTTAAAGGGTGAAGGTTTCAGGTGAGAGAGGACGCTAAAGGCACGCCCCCAGTGAGCATATAGTGCTGCTATGTGCGTTGTAAATAAAAAAATTGAGGGAGTCTGGCGTGTTTGATGGAGAACTTGCCCAGCTGTTCATTTCGGACACAGAAGATGAGGACTTTGATAGATTTGTGGATGAGGATTGATCAAAAAATATTGTGAGTACATTGATAAATACTTCAATAAAGTACAACCGAACTCAGCTTTGCTCCTGCTGCCTTTTTAAAACAGCGTCCATGCATGCTAGCGTATGTTTTAAGCGAGCGTATATTTTAAGCGAGCGTATGTCTAACCATGCCTGCGCCCAAAAATACGCTGCGCCTTATTTATGCGTTAAATACAGAAATAGCACCCGTAACTGGCACGGCGCCTTTTAATAAGGTGCGCCCTATGGTCGCGAAAATACGGTATAGTGGCTTCGATAACGGGAACCGGTTCTCAAAAAGGGTTTCGAATCCATGGGATCGGTTATTTTCTTATCGAAGCATCGGGAGAACTGGTTTTTGAACATCATCCCTAATGAAAACATCTGCCTTTAAAAAGAAAATAGGCCCTTTTTCACAGCAGAAGCTTTTACAGGGACTTTCCTATTTACCCTGGTAAATGAAATAGCCCTACTACGTTTCCACTAAAAACTACCCGGGTAAATTGAGTTCCACATGATAGTAGCTAGGTGGTACTTTGAAAAGTTCCTGCTGTCAAACGCTGATTGATTGACCACAGTCGGGGCATATATTTATTATTTGTTGTGTATTTTTATTACAATATACTCTACAAAGGAGTGAACAAAGAACAAAAGGAACTTTCGACTTGCAGGAACTTTTGTGTGGCACCTGTGTGCTGAAGAATGCTGATTAGTGGTGGAACTACACTATCTTGTTGGGTTTTTACTCAGCCATAGTCTAGTTTAAACTAGTTTCATGTTCATGTTATTTTCGACACGCGAAGCTACGTGTAGTGTACATACTCCTTTAAACAGAGGAATACAAAAGAATTCAGACCAACTTGGAAGCGACAAATCCAGCTACTCACTGGAAGTCGACAACCTTGTTGTTTGAGTATAAATATGAAATAAAGGCAGAGCGGAGCTAAGGTAAATCACACCATATATTCAATATTTACTTTGTTATATACTGTAAAAGTGGTCAGGGACAAGCCATTTGTGTATTTATTTGTCTCAACCCGAGTGAACAAATGCTAATGCTAAAAGGCTAAGGCTAAATCTGATGTGATATGATGTTACCGTGAGATAAACACTAGTCATGTGTACATGGGCAAAATGTATTTAATCTGATCATAATTCGGATTAGAATGTTACTGTTTACATGGACCCTAAAAAAATTATCCGCTTATGCCATGCATTTTGTTGCACCGCACCTTAAATTGGAATATTTTATTATGCCATGCACAGCACATACCTGAAACAGAAGTAGAAAAAGAAAACGCAGTGACTTTTGCTGTAAACAAACATGGCTCTATAAATTTCTGCTTGTCCAACATTTATTTATAATTTTTTCCTACTGTTTGCTACCTTTTTTTACCTCTCTTTTTGAAATGGAGCTGTTCTGTGCCCTCCAAGTTGTGATATGTACGGATTGCCACGCATCTCATGTTAAGACATTCTGTGTATGTGCTTTAGGCTAGCAGTTAGTACTTGGAAGCTGTAGTGTCATGAATAAAACAGCTCGCTGAGACGACAACAAGATCCCTTCATTAATCGTTACATCGACATATGACACTCCAGACCATACTTTTTTTTGTCCATCTCGATCTTATAGCAACAAACTCAACAGCATATAACGCTACTTCTGTACATCTTGTATGGGGGAGACAGCAGCTTCATTAGTCTCCCCTCCACCACTAAAGTATGGCTGACGTCAAAAATATGCGCACTAAGGGTAATTCCGACCCGAATTTTGAAAGAAGTGTTTTCATGCGCTCCAATCTGATTGGCTATCGGTGTAATCCACCTGTCTCGATCAAAATGAAATTTTGATCCGAATGTGTGTGATCCGGTCAGAGTATTCCGAATGTCGTGTTTACATGAAGGATTTTTATTCCGGTTAGGCTTTTAATTCCAATTAATTTTGTCCACGTGGACATAGCTACTGACATTTATGTATTGTTCTTTATGTATTGTTTTTCTCTGAAATGGACCATAAAGAATCGTCTGACCCTCGTGATTTCATCATTTACTCAGTGGACGACTTTCTAACTGTGGGCCATGGTGGACAAAAGCCTGACTTCTAATGTAAAATTTGGTATACTTTCTTTTTTTTAAAAATCATATCGCTTGGTATTTTATTTACTGGCACTTCAGTGCTGTACGGTGCGAAAAAATTTACTCGCAAATGAGCCTAAAAATAGACCATACGACTTAAAGGCCTACTGAAACCCACTACTACCGACCACGCAGTCTGATAGTTTATATATCAATGATGAAATCCTAACATTGCAACACATGTCAATACGGCCGGGTTAGATTAGTAAAGTGCAATTTTAAATTTCCCGCGAAATATTCTGCTGAAAACGTCTCGGTATGATGACGTTTGCGCATGACGTCACGGATTGTGCGGACATACTGGGACACCATTGTGGCCAGCTATTAAGTCGTCTGTTTTCATCGCAAAATTCCACAGTATTGTGGACATCTGTGTTGGTGAATCTTTTGCAATTTGTTTAATGAACAATGAAGACAGCAAAGAAGAAAGCTGTAGGTGGGATCGGTGTATTAGCGGCTGGCTACAGCAACACAACCAGGAGGACTTTGAGTTGGATAGCAGACGCGCTACCGTGAGTACAGCTTTGGCTTCTAAACATTTGATCGCTTGCCCGTACGTGCGTGCCGCTATGTGCATGTCACGTACGTAACTTTGGGGAAATATATGTGCTGTATGAACTTTACGGAGGTGAACGGTACTTTGGGCTGTGGGATTGAGTGTGTTGTGCGGGTGTTTGATTTGTATTGGTTGGTTATATGGACAGGAGGGGGGAGGTGTTTGTTATGCGGATTAATTTGTGGCATATTAAATATAAGCCTGGTTGTGTTGTGGCTAATAGTCTTGTGTTTATTTACTGTTTTAGTCATTCCCAGCTGAATATCAGGTCCCACCCGCCTCTCACAGCATCGTCCCTATCTGAATCGCTTCCACTGCCCTCTAATCCTTCACTCTCACTTTCCTCATCCACAAATCTTTCATCATCGCTCAAATTAATGGAGTAATCGTCGCTTTCTCGGTCCAAATCGCTCCCGCTGCTGCTGGCCATGATTGTAAACAATGTGCAGATGTGAGGCCCTCCACAACCTGTGACGTCACGCTACTTCCGGTACAGGCAATGCTTTTTTATCAGCGACCAAAAGTTGCAAACTTTATCGTCGATGTTCTCTACTAAATCCTTTCAGCATAAATATGGCAATATCGCGAAATGATCAAGTATGACACATAGAATGGACCTGCGATCCCCGTTTAAATGAGAAAATTTCATTTCAGTAGGCCTTTAAACAAAAAAAACACGTTTTAAAAAGCACACACACACATTGAAACTCATCTTAACTGCATTATCCCAGATATTTGAAGTTTTTTTTTTAAAGTAACACATTAATTAATTTCCTGCGTAATTCATTACATTCATTAAAGAGTAATTCCGTTTGTAATTCAATTACATTTTTGGTAAAGTAACAAGTGACTATAATGAATGACCTTTTCAAAGTAATTTTCAGAACACAGCCTATCATACAGCATCCTGAAGTAGTTGGCAGGTTGGTGTTCTATATTTGTGTCTATGTCGTTTAATCATGTTTATTGTTAAAGGTAAATTATTTTCATGTTGCTGCTGATGTTTAAACATGCCTTCTTAAACCGGAGCACTTTATTTCACATTTTGTTCTTTTGAGTTTTTTTTAGTTGAAGAATTGAAGAAATGTTTTTTTTTTAAAGAAAATTGGAAATTATATTAGACTATTCTTATATTATTTAAGGTTTTGTCTATTTTCTTTTCTCAAAACACCTCTTAAGTTGGGATAGTATTATGAATCACCTACTTTCGCAAAACCTGCTCAGTGGCCTTGTGGCTAGAGTGTCCGCCCTGAGATCGGTAGGTCGTGAGTTCAAACTAGGGCTGGGCGATATATCCAATATACTTGATATATCGCGGGTTTGTCTCTGTGCGATATAGAAAATGACTATATCGTGATATTCGAGTATACGTTCTCACGCAGCTGCTTTTAGCTGCGGGCATTACACTGCAAGCTCTTCTCACTCTTTCTTGTTTCTGCTTCTTACAAAGACATAAAACAAGCACACCTTCTTACATACATCACATACTGTCGCACGTGCAACATCATACACCCTCGCGGAGCAGAGAGGTAGCAGAATGGCTAACGTTAGCCGTGGTGCAAGCGGAGAGGTGCGAGTGGTAATACAAGAGAAAGAAGGTGCGAATCTGGTAACAAATGAAGGAAGAAGAATTAATTCCAAGAAAAACAGCAGGGGGTCCATCGTCTGGCGGTGGTTTGGCTTCAAGCGGCAAGATGTCAAGTATGCAGCAAAAGCGTTGCTACAAAAAGTAGAAGCTCTACTAATGTGTAGCATCATTTGAAAAGTCACCCGCTAGAGAAGGAAGAGTGCTTGAAACTCCGCATGTCAACATCTCCGGCTGGTACCACCCAACATAATACCCAAGCAACCATTTCCAGATCAACACCGTATGAAAAAAATTGTCAACAACAGAAGGAGAAAACGTCCGCAGGAACCTACCACATAGCGAAGGACATACACTATTTAATTTCCTATTATGCAGCTAATTTTTATTTGACAGTTTTTGAAATATCTTGTGTGACATCATGCACAAAAGTGCACTTTATTTGTTTTAAACTATTGTAGTGGCGTTCTGTACAAAAAGTGCACTTTAATTTAGTGTTGTTTTGATATGTCATCTTAGTGACATCATGCACAAAAGTGCACTAATAGCTTGTTTTAAAATGTCTCTGACAATCTTGCACTTTCTGTTTTGGAAATTACATGAATGTTTGTGCCACTGCTTAATAACTGTTTAATAAATACAGTTTTGGTAAATTGACTTAGTTGTGATTTCCCTCTCTGCATGAAAGTTTAAAATAAGCATATATTTATGCAGTATGAACAAGAATGTATTGCTGTAGACACTTGGACTCATCATACTGGTGTGATTATATGCATCAAGTGTTAGTTCAAGGCTAAGGCAAAATATCGAGATATATATCGTGTATCGTGACATGGCATAAAAATATCGAGATATTAATAAAAGGCTCCTCTCTGAGCTGCCACCTTACCGTGGTAGAGGAGTTTGCGTGTCCCAATGATCCTAGGAGGATCCTTCCATGCCCCCTGGTAGGGTCTCCCAAGACAAACAGGTCCTAGGTGAGGGATAAGACAAAGTGCAGCTCGAAGACTTCTATGGAAATACAAGAACCGAGACTCAGATTTCCCTCACCCGGACGCGGGTCACCAGGGCCCCCCTATGGAGCCAGGCCCAGAGGTGGGGCACGATGGCGAGCGCCTGGTGGCCGGACCTGTCCCCATGGGACCCGGCCGGGCACAGCCCGAAGAGGCAACGTGGGTCCCCCCTCCAATGGGCTCACCACCCATAGCAGGGGCCATAGAGGTCGGGTGCAATGTGAGCTGGGCGGCAGCCGAAGGCAGGGCACTTGGCGGTCCGATCCTCGGCTACAGAAGCTAGCTCTTGGGACGTGGAACGTCATCTTACTGTGGGGAAGGAACCTGACCTAGTGCGCGAGGTGGAGAAGTTCCGGCTAGATATAGTCGGACTCACTTCGACGCACAGCAAGGGCTCTGGAACCAGTTCTCTCGAGAGGGGCTGGACTCTCTTCCACTCTGGCGTTGCCAGCAGGGCTGGAGTGGCAATTCTTGTTGCCCCCCGGCTCAGACCCTGCACGTTGGAGTTCAACCCAGTGGACAAGAGGGTAGCTTCCCTCCGCCTTCGGGTGGGGGGACGGGTCCTGACTGTTGTTTGCGCTTACGCGCCAAACAGCAGCTCAGAGTACCCACCCTTTTTCCCCTCGAGGGAGTACTTGAGAGTGCTCTCCCGGGTGATTCCCTCATTCTACTGGGGGGCTTCAACGCTCATATTGGCAACGACAGTGAAACCTGGAGAGGCGTGATTGGGAAGAATGGCCGCCCGGATCTGAACCCGAGTGGTGTTTTGTTATTGGACTTTTGTGCCCATCACAGATTGTCCATAACGAACACCATGTTCAGGCATAAGGGTGTCCATATGTGCACTCGGCACCAGGACACCCTAGGCCGCAGTCTCATGATCGACTTTGTAGTAGTGTCATTGGATTTGCTGCCTCATGTTTTGGACACTCGGGAGAAGAGAGGGGCGGAGCTTTCTACCGATCACCACCTGGTGGTGAGTTGGCTGCGATGGTGGGGGAGGATGCCGGGCAGGCCTGGCAGCCCCAAACGCATTGTGAGGGTTTTCTGGGAACGTCTGGCAGAGTCTCCTGTCAGAGAGACTTTCAATTCCCACTTCCGGAAGAACTTTGAACATGTCACAAGGGAGGTGCTGGACATTGAGTCCGAGTGGACCATGTTCCGCACCTCTATTGTCGAGGCGGCTGATTGGAGCTGTGGCCGCAAGGTAGGTGGTGCCTGTCGTGGCGGTAATCCTAGAACCCGTTGGCAGACACCGGCGGTGAGGGATGCCGTCAAGCTGAAGAAGGAGTCCTATCGGGTTCTTTTGGACTCCTGAGGCAGGGGACAGGTACCGACAGGCCAAGCGGTGTGCGGCTTCAGTGGTCGCGGAGGCAAAAACTCGGACATGGGAGGAGTTCGGGGAAGCCATGGAAAACGACTTCCGGACGGCTTCGAAGCGATTCTGAACCACCATCCGCCGCCTCAGGAAGGGGAAGCAGTGCACTATCAACACCGTGTATGGTGAGGATGGTGTTCTGCTGACCTCGACTGCGGATGTTGTGGAGGGAATACTTCGAAGACCTCCTCAATCCCACCAAAACGTCTTCCTATGAGGAAGCAGTGCCTGGGGAATCTGTGGTGGGCTCTCCTATTTCTGGGGCTGAGGTTGCTAAGGTAGTTAAAAAGCTCCTCGGTGGGAAGGCCCCAGGGGTGGATGAGACCTGCCCGGAGTTCCTTAAGGCTCTGGATGCTGTGGGGCTGTCTTGGTTGACAAGACTCTGCAGCATCGCGTGGACATCGGGGGCGGTACCTCTGGATTGGCAGACCGGGGTGGTGGTTCCTCTCTTTAAAAAGGGGAACTGGAGGGTGTGTTCCAACTATCGTGGGATCACACTCCTCAGCCTTCCCGGTAAGGTCTATTCAGGTGTACTGGAGAGGAGGCTACGCCGGATAGTCGAACCTCGGATTCAGGAGGAACATTGTGGTTTTCGTCCTGGTCGTGGAACTGTGGACCAGCTCTGTACTCTCGGCAGGGTCCTTGAGGGTGAATGGGAGTTTGCCCAACCAGTCTATATGTGCTTTGTGGACTTGGAGAAGGCATTCAACCGTGTCCCTCGGGAAGTCCTGTGGGGAGTGCTTAGAGAGTATGGGGTATCGGACTGTCTGATTGTGGCGGTCCGCTCCCTGTATGATCAGTGTCAGAGCTTGGTCCGCATTGCCGGCAATAAGTCGGACACGTTTCCAGTGAGGGTTGGACTCCGCCAAGGCTGCCCTTTGTCACTGATTCTGTTCATAACTTTTATAGACAGAATTTCTAGGCGCAGTCAAGGCGTTGAGGGTATCTGGTTTGGTGGCTGCAGGATTAGGTCTCTGCTTTTTGCAGATGATGTGGTCCTGATGGCTTCATCTGGCCAGGATTTCAGCTCTCACTGGATCGGTTCGCAGCTGAGTGTGAAGCGACTGGGATGAGAATCAGCTCCTTCAAATCCGAGTCCATGGTTCTTGTTGAATGACCAGACGGAGGGAAATACTTTATAGAGTGATGGTGTTTATTCTCAACTCGCTGGTACAGCTGTCAGTCGTACTGGTTGATCTCACAGCATATATAGAAAAGAACCGGCTTGCGCATGCGCAGTACACAATAACAAATACGGTGGCTGCCAAGGTACAATATACTAAGAGAGCATTACGTGAATGCTCTACATCCCCCTTCTTTAGCTCAAAACACAAAGAACAAAACATTTCCTACGAACAACAATTTTCACAATACTCTGACAATGTTTTTTTTATTTTTTATTTTCTTTCAATACTCAGTCCTTGTATTTAGGGTTCGGCCTGACAGTGCGACCGAAGCGTGTTGTGTATGGACTCTTACCAGAGTGTGTGGGCAGTGGAGATACAGGTACCTGGACTGGGGAAGGTTCAATGTCATGAGGGTCTTCAATGTCCAGAGGGTCTCCTCGTCCCTCATCATAGAGAGGAGGTGCTCCATAGACAGCTGGATTGAAGGGCTGCAAGTCGGCACTGTCAGGCTGATCTGGGGGTCGCTCGGCAACAGGCAACAGGTGTCTGCGATTTCTCCTGTAGTCCTTGCCTCCAGACTGGATGATGTAAGACCGTGGCTCTTCACAGATCTTTCCCACCGTGCCCATGCGATCGAGCCTCTTCTTCTGTAGCTGAGCTGTGACTAGTTGGGTGTTGAGAGGGGCTGGCTGCAGTAACTGTTTGCTGATGGGGAGGGTAGTGCGGGTCTGCCTTGACATTAGTCTCTGTGCAGGTGAGCCAAGCTGTGCGTCACGAGGGATATTCCTTAGGTTCAAAAGGTTGAGGAACGCATCTGTGCCGTCCCTCTTTGACTTCTCCATCAGTTGTTTAGCACTTTGCACTGCCCTTTCAGCCAAACCGTTGCATTGTGGGAACTCAGGGCTGCTGGTTGCGTGATTTAAGTCCCACTGTGCAGCAAAATCTCTGAACTTCTGGCTCGTATACTGTCTGGCATTGTCTGAAATGAGAAGGTGGGGGGAGCCGTGTACAGAGAAGTGTCTTTTCAGCTTCGTGATGACTGTCGCTGATGTGATGTCCTTGAGAAGGTCGATCTCGTACCAGCCAGAGTATGAGTCTACGAGCACCTGAAAATGCTTGCCATCCCATTCAAAGATGTCGGTTGCCACTATAGACCATGGTAAGTCAGGAACTGGATGTGGCTGCAGTGGTTCCTTCTGCTGATGGTGCCTCTGGCTGTTGCAAACAGAGCACGAGAGTACTGCTCTGTCAATGTCTCTGCTCATATTGGGCCAAAACACTAGATCTCGGGCTCTACGTTTAGTGGACTCTGCTCCTGGGTGTCCTCTGTGCATAATGTCTGTGTAAACTGTCTGTAGTGACTGGGGAATGACAAGTTTGTGACCTTTCATGATGACCCCTTCCTCGGTGATAAGTTCGTCTCTGAACGGGAAGAATCGACTGATGGACAGTGGGGCAGTGTGCTGTTTAGCAGGCCATCCGTGTCTGATAACGGAAGAGAGGGTCTGTAGTAGGTAGTCTTCTGCTGTGTGTTTCTTTAGTTCGTCTAGGCGGCTGGATGAGATTCAGCCACTGCCCTTCTTTCCACTCTTGGAAGGAAGAGGCACCAGCGCTGGAAAGAGGCAGTCCACTCCATCGACTTCTCGCACACTAGCCGTATCGCGTGGAGCACTTTGAACAACTTGACTGGTAGGTCTGAGCGCGCACCCCGAACATGCCCCGTTACCGCAAATGCTATTGCAGCACAGGTTGTGAAAAACGGGGCATATACCGGGATAAATCGAGATTTTTCCCGGGCGGTGCGCCAGGAAACTGCAGACCTCTGGAGGACAACAACATCTAGCGAGTGTAACATCTCCGGTGAGTTTTCACCGGAGGAGTTCACAGCTGCCCTCCAGTATACCAAACCAGGCAAGTCTGCTGGGCCTGACAACATCTGCCCAGAACTCGTGCTCCACGCTGCCCCTGCAATGAAGTCCTGGCTGAGAGTTTTTCTGTCTTCTTGCCTGCGCCAACTCCGGATCCCCAGGATTTGGAGAAGGGCCACTGTTGTCGCTATCCCCAAGCCGAACAAGCCAAAGGATGACGTAACGAGCTACAGACCAATCTCGTTGCTCTGCGTCCCCTTTAAAGTCCTCGAGCGCCTGATTCACGCCCGTGTCGAGCCCATCATAGACCCCCACCTCCCCCGGGAGCAGGCGGGTTTTCGACGTGGGAAGTCCACGGTGGATCAGGTCGCCCTCCTTACCCAGGACATCGAGGACTGCTTTGAGGCGAAAAAGAAGGCCGGTGCCGTCTTCATAGACCTGACTGCTGCCTATGACACAGTCTGGCACCGCGGCCTCACCTGCAAACTTCTCCGCCTGCTTCCAGACAGGCACATGGTCAAAATGATCATGGAGCTTGTCTGGAACCGCAGCTTTACTCTCACCACCAGTAACGGAGATAAAAGCAGGTTGCGGCGCCTGAAAAATGGCGTCCCCCAGGGATCTGTCCTGGCTCCCCTCCTGTATAACATCTATACATACGACCTGCCTGCCACAGTCTCACGGAGGTTCGCATACGCAGACGATCTCGCGCTGCTGCACTCCGACAGGGACTGGCAGGCCTTGGAGGGAACTCTAAGCCAGGACATGGAGACTTTTAGTGGCTTACCTCCATAACTGGAGATTGAAGCTCAGCAAATCCAAGACGGTGACACAAGCTTTCCACCTATACAATTGGGAAGCGGATCGTGAGATCAGGTTCGAGGTGCGGAAGCCGGATGGGGCTTCCCTTACCCTATGCCGGCCTCGTCCTACACCTGAAGACCCTCGTCCTGACCCTAAATACCTTGGGGTCACCCTGGACAGGTCGCTCACTTTCCGTAAACACCTCTTGGCAACACGCAAGAAACTCAACACCCGCGTCTCACTGCTGAGACGGTTGGTCGGGTCCGGTTGGGGTGCCGGGGCAAGAACTCTGCGAACAGCAGCACTTGCCCTGGTCTACTCAACTGCTGAGTACTGCGCACCTGTCTGGGCGCGCAGTGCTCACTCTAAACAACTTGATGTCCCGATCAACGAAGCCTTGCGTGTTATCACTGGATGCCTGCGCCCCACCCCTGTGGAGCTACTGCCCATCTTAGCAGGCATCCAACCCGCTGAGCTTCGTCGCCAAGGTGCTGTAGCAACTCTGGCGGGTCGGGCAAACATGGATGAGAACCACCTGCTCCATGAAAGGCTCACACTCTCCTCAGAGCCAACGCCCCGCCTCCCCTCCAGAGACCCACTGGTACCAGCCGCCCTGAAGCTCCTGCAGCAATGCAGTGACAACAACATCAGGGCGGCTCACTGGGCGAATCACAAATGGAGCACGGACCTGGAGCATACCATCTCCTCCAGACTCCGTGACTTCATACCTGACACCGGCTCAATACCAGGCCTCTCACTACCACGAGTGGCCTGGGTGAGGCTTAACCGCCTCCGAACTGGTGTCGGTCGCTTTCGCTCAAACATGTTCCAGTGGGGCTTAGCACCTAACGCGACGTGTGAGTGCGGCGCGGAGGAGCAGACTGCCGACCACGTGATCCTGCGTTGCCCGATTTATCGTGCTCCTAATGGTTTGCGTGGCCTGGCGGACCTGGATGACTGCTCGGTGACCTGGCTCACTTCTGTGTGTCCTGACATATGAACGGGAGGGCCCCCCGGGCCTGGGGTGGTAAAAGGCATAGACCCTCGGCCTCAGGTCCGGGTGCCGGAAAACAGCTGCCCATACGATGAAGAAGATGAGATTCGGCTGAATGACATAATAAATAAATGATAAATGGGTTATACTTGTATAGCGCTTTTCTACCTTCAAGGTACTCAAAGCGCTTTGACACTATTTCCACATTTACCCATTCACACACACATTCACACACTGATGGCGGGAGCTGCCATGCAAGGCGCTAACCATCAGCCATCAGAGGCAAAGGGTGAAGTGTCTTGCCCAAGGACACAACGGACGTGATTAGGAAGGTAGAAGGTGGGAATTGAACCCCAGTAACCAGCAACACTCCGATTGCTGGGACAGCCACTCTACCAACTTCTCCACGCCGTCCATCACTTCAAAGTCGTTTAACTCGTTCACATGCTCAAGTGTGGACGCCCTGGGGGCGCGTGACAGAGTATCAGCCAGATACATCTGTTTCCCTTTTTTGTAAACCAGGTCAATGTTATATTTCTGCAGCTGCAGCATCATACGTTGAAGTCGTGCAGGCGCTGTGTAGATTGGCTTTCTGATGATTGTGACCAGAGGTTGGTGGTCAGTTTCAATGGTGACTGGCTTTCCGTAGACGTAATCATTAAATCGTGAACATGCAAACACAACTGCCAGAAGTTCTTTCTCAATTTGGGCATAGTGTGTCTCTGTTTGAGTCATTGTCCTTGACGCGTAGGCAATTGGTCTGCCCCCTTGTAGACACGCTGCCCCCAGCCCGTGTTGTGAAGCATCACATGTGAGCGTGACTGGTAGGTCGACGTTGTAGTACGACAGGACAGGCGGACTGGAAATACATTTGGCACAAATTTTCCTAAGTAGTTGATCATGCCTAGAAATCGCTGTAGAGCTGTGATGTCTTCAGGAACAGGCATCTCTGTAATCGCTGTGGTCTTTTCAGGGTCCGCTTTCAGGCCCTCACTAGTGAACACATGGCCGACATAACTGACCTCTGTCAGCCAGAACTTGCATTTGAGGGGGTTTAACCTCAGATTAACCGTGCGTGCGCGGTCAAGCACCCTCTTCAGGTTTGCGTTGTGCTCTGCCTCAGTACGGCCTCCGACGATGATGTCGTCTACAATGATGGCACAGGGGTAACCAGCAAAAATCTGTTCCATTGTGCGCTGGAATACCTCGCTGGCTGAATTTATTCCAAACGGCATTCTGAGAAATCTGTAGCGACCAAAGGGTGTGCTGAATGTGGTTAGCAGGGAAGACTTGTTATCCAAGGAGATCTGCCAGAAAGAGCTTTTAGCGTCTAAAACGGAGAACAATGTTGCGTTCGCCATTTGTGATGCCACCTCCTCAACTGTACGCATCGGATGACGGGGGCGCTTTAAAGCTGTGTTGGGGTCTCTGGGATCAATGCAGATTCTTATATCCTTTGTCTGCTTCTTGTTTGTTGCTACCATGGATGACACCCATTCAGTTGGCTCAGATACGGGAGTGATGACACCAATGCCTACCATCCTCTCAAGTTCTGCCTTTACTCTGTCCTGCATGGCTACAGGGATGCGGCGTGCCGGGCGGACAACAGGGTGCACCACAGGGTCCAGTTTCATGGAGTATGTCACCGGTAACTTGCCAAGTTCGTCCTTAAACAGATCTGCATACTCAGTGAATATTTTATGTGGCAAGTTGGCATCTTTATCCACACTGAGTTGGTGAACGTCTTTGCTCAGTGTCACCAGCTTCATGCGCAGACTTGCTTGTAGGCCTAGTAGTGGCTGGACATTTTTCTCCACGACGTGGAATTGTAGTGCATGTTGCTGACCTCCCACTTCTGACACCATGTTGAATGACCAGACGGAGGGAAATACTTTATAGAGTGATGGTGTTTATTCTCAACTCGCTGGTACAGCTGTCAGTCGTACTGGTTGATCTCACAGCATATATAGAAAAGAAGCGGCCCGCGCATGCGCAGTACACAATAACAAATACGGTGGCTGCCAAGGTACAATATACTAAGAGAGCATTACGTGAATGCTCTACAGTTCTCGCCCGGAAAAGGGTGGAGTGCCATCTTTGGGTTGCAGAGGAGACCCTGCCCCAAGTGGAGGAGTTCAAGTACCTCGGAGTCTTGTTCACGAGTGAGGGAAGAGTGGATCGTGAGATCGACAGGCGGATCGGTGCGGCGTCTTCAGTAATGCGGACGCTGTATCGATCCGTTGTGGTGAAGAAGGAGATGAGCCGGAAGGCAAAGCTCTCAATTTATAGGTCGATCTACGTTCCCATCCTCACCTATGGTCATGAGCTTTGGGTTATGACCGAAAGGACAAGATCACGGGTACAAGCGGCCGAAATGAGTTTCCTCCGCCGGGTGGCGGGTCTCTCCCTTACAGATAGGGTGAGAAGCTCTGCCATCCGGGGTAAGCTCAAAGTAAAGCCGCTGCTCCTCCACATCGAGAGGAGCCAGATGAGGTGGTTCGGGCATCTGGTCAGGATGCCACCTGAATGCCACCCTAGGGAGGTGTTTAGGGCACGTCCGACTGGTAGGAGGCCACGGGGAAGACCCAGGACACGTTGGGAAGACTATGTCTCCCGCTGGCCTGGGAACGACTCGGGGTCCCCCGGGAAGAGCTGGACGAAATGGCTGGGGAGAGGGAAGTCAGGGATTCCCTGCTTAGGCTGCTGCCCCCGCGACCTGACCTCGGATAAGCAGAAGAAGATGGATGGATGGATGGATTAATAAAAGGCCATATCGCCCAGCCCTAGTTCAAACCCCGGCCGAGTCATACCAAAGACTATAAAAATGGGACCCATGCTTGGCACTCAGCATCAAGGGTTGGAATTGGGGGTTTAATCACCAAAATTATTCCCGAGCGTGGCCACCGCTGCTGCTCACTGCTCCCCTCCCAGGGGGTGGAACAAGGGGATGGGTCAAACGCAGAAAGTAATTTCACCACACCTAATGTGTGTGTGACAATCAGTGGTATTTTAAAGGCCTACTGAAATGAATTGTTTTTATTTAAACGGGGATAGCAGATCCATTCTATGTGTCATACTTGATCATTTTGCGATATTGCCATATTTTTGCTGAAAGGATTTAGTATACAACAACGACGATAAAGTTCGCAACTTTTGGTCTCTGATAAAAAAAAACCTATCCCCTGCCGGAAGTAGCGTGACGTAGTCGGTTGTTCGCTTCCTCATATTTTCCTATTGTTTTCAACGCAGCTAGAGCGATTCGGACCGAGAAAGCGACGATTACCCCATTAATTTGAGCGAGGATGAAAGATTCGTGGATGAGGAACGTTAGAGTGACGGACTAGAATGTAGTGCAAACATTATCTTTTTTCGCTCTGACCGTAACTTAGGTACAAGCTAGCTCATTGGATTCCACACTCTCTCCTTTTTCTATTGTGGCTAACGGATTTGTATTTTAAACCACCTCGGATACTATATCCTCTTGAAAATGAGAGTCCAGAACGCGAAATGGACATCCACAGTGACTTTTATCTCCACGACAATACATCGGTGAAGCACTTTAGCTACGAGCTAACGTGATAGCATCATGCTTAACTGCATATAGAAACAAAAAAAATAAACCCCTGACTGGAAGGATAGATAGAAAATCAACGATACTGTTAAACCATGGACATGTAAATACACGGTTAATGCTTTCCAGGCTGGCGAAGGTTAACAATGCTGTTGCTAACGACGCCATTGAAGCTAACTTAGCAACCGGACCTCACAGAGTTATGCTAAAAACATTAGCTATCCACCTACGCCAGCTGCTCATCAACACCCAAGCTCACCTGCGTTCCATCGATCGACGGTGCGACGAAGGACTTCACCCGATCACAGATGCGGTCGGCGAGACGGAGGAAGTTAAGGTGAGTTCGGCGGCTAACGCGTCTGCTATCCATCTCTGTCTTCCTGGTTGTGTTGCTGTAGTCCGTTGCTAATACACTGATCCCACCTACAACTTTTTTCTTTGCAGTCTCTATTGTTCATTAAACAAATTGCAAAAGATTCACCAACACAGATGTCCAGAATACTGTGGAATTATGAAATGAAAACAGAGCTTTTTTGTATCGGATTCAATGGGTCCGAATACTTCCGTATCAACCGTTAACATAAAGTCATCATACATAGACGTTTTCAACCGGAAGTTTAGCGGGAAATTTAAAATTGCACTTTATAAGTTAACCTGGCCGTATTGGCATGTGTTGCAATGTTAAGATTTCATCATTGATATATAAACTATCAAGACTGTGTGGTCGGTAGTAGTGGGTTTCAGTAGGCCTTTAACTTTCCTTACTTGTTGGTACCTGTTTTTGTGTATTTGGGGTCCCCATCAGTCCTAAAAAAAAAGTATAAGCCAAATCACACTAAAGTGGCCACTAAGAATGTTTTTTAATAATTTTTCCAGACCACTTCTCTGTGAGCGCTCTGAGTATCTAATAATAGAAAAGCGCGATATTAAATCTAATCCATTATTATTATTATTATTATTACCACAGTAACAGACTACAAGTTTGAACACTCTTAAGTCATGTTTACCCTGGAAGTCATGTTTACCCCCAGGGTCTATTCTGTTCTCATGTGTTATCACGTGATTGTCCAGCTCTGTGGGCAGACGATCAAATTAGGTTATCCTACCTCATGTGACAAGTTTAGCAGGTTACTGTTGTGGAGTATCAGCAAATGTGCCATAATATCCCTTTAGCAGTATATGCCCATATATCCCTTACAAGCAACCTGCTCATTAAAATTTTAATTATTTACATTATTTACACCCCTGATTGTAAATAATGTAAATAATTCAATGTGATTATCTTGTGTGATGACTGTATTATGATGATAGTATATATGATAGTATATATCTGTATCATGAATCAATTTAAGTGGACCCCGACTTAAACAAGTTGAAAAACTTATTCGGGTGTTACCATTTAGTGGTCAATTGTACGGAATATGTACTTCACTGTGCAACCTACTAATAAAAGTCTCAATCAATCAAATCCTGCACATAATCAAAGCCACACACATAGGACAGTACTTCTCAATAATTGTTTGTCATGCCCCTGTAACCCAGGCTTGAAAACACCCTATGCCTGGAGTTTTTTTATTTATTTATTTATTTTGTCCTGTCCAGCTTCTCAGGCAAATCCTATACTGTAGTTGATGTAGATGCCTATATCGGCTGTTCAGATTTACTTTACAAAAGAGAAGTGTAGGATACTTCTCTTGTTGCCTTATTTGTATTTGACTTTATTAAATGTATTTATATTATCATTTGGTGCAGCCGGGCCGGAGCAGGAGGGGATAGAAAGAGAAAAAAAGGAAGACAGAGGGGGAAATTGTGGGGACAAGAGGGGGATTAGACAGAGAGACAAAAACAACAACAGCAAACACAACAACAACAATAGAGCAACATCAGCAAATACGACATGTACAAATATGATGGTAAAAGTAATAGCAAATGAGCAGTTAGCGAAAATAAAAAATAATACAGAAATGACAATGAGCATTATTACACTACAAATGGAGCAATACAAATACCAATAGAAATAGCGCTGTTGATAATGAACAATACCAATACTTTACCTTTATTATCAACAATACAGTTGTTCAAATGCAACAATACATATACGTAATGATAATTTCAGATACGAAAGAATGCATAAAAATGGAAGGGAAGAAAGAGAAGCAACCTACATTAACCTTGTAGATTGTTATAGTAACAATAGGTTAAGCTTTGTCAGTGTGCCATGTGTTATACCCAATTTACCCTAGGGCAACAACATTAATATATGTTTGATGAAACGTGATTATATGCATGAGTGTATGTATGCATATGTACTTGTATATGTACAGAATGTGTATATGTGTTTGTACAGTGAATGTATATGTACAGAATGTGTATAAGTGTTTGTACAGTGAGTGTATATGTACAGTATGTGTATATGTATGTTTGTACAGTGAATGTATATGTACAGTATGTGTATGTTTGTATAATGAATGTGCGTGTGGCTGTACGAACTTTGAGTATGTAAATATGTACTGTATTTGTATATGTATGTGGGAGCGTAGGTACCTATGTATGTGTGTATGTATGTATGTGAGTATATGTGAATTTGTATGTACAATACATTTGACTCCCAGTGTGTGTGGGAGCCAGAGTACGGCCCCAGCCTCCCCGAGAGCCCAACCCACAAACAGTAGGTGTGGTGCCCAGGGAACCAGGGACCACCGCCCCCACGCAGCCAAGCCGGTCAGCGACAGGAACCCCAGAGCCCGGCCCACCGCGCCGCCCATAAGGGTCAGCAGCAGGCCGCAGACAGACGCACCCAGCAGAGAACAAGGCACGAGAAAAGCAGGGGACAGCCAGACCCCAAGCCAGCGAGAGACCACACCCCACACGGGCAGAAAAGCGAGACCCCCCGCAACCGGACGGGAAGACCGCCCCGCCCCACCGGCAACCGGGCCCCCACGAGCCCACCCCCCCCCCGGCCACCCCACCCAAGTCGGCCGCCGCAGGACCACCCAGCACGGGGCCACGGGAACCACCCACCCCACCCGCAGGGACCCCAACGATGGGAGGGGAAAAATAAAAAAATAATATTAATAAAATATATTAAAAAATAAAAATAAATAAATACATTTTTAAAAAATAATTAAAAGAAGATCACAGACATGCTGACACACAAGGTCACTACCCCAGCAACTGGCCGACTCGCAGCACCTCGGAATACCTCGCAGCACCAAGCCACCACAGTAGACACAGGGACTAGACCCCCCATGCATGTGTACAAGGCCCCCAGAGTGTCTACTGTGTAGTTAAAATTAGGAGGTCAGCCATTACAGCCGACCTCGAGTCCCTATTGATGTGTGTACTGTAGCGTGAGTGAGATATGTATGCTTGTGGGAACTAATAATGCGATTAAAATTGGGGGACATCAAGGTCATGGTGGGTCCCAACCAAGCCGAGCCCCCCAAATCCTAAGTGTCTAATATGCAGCTAAGATTGAGGGATGGACGAGCAGGGGACAAGACAGGAGGACTGGAGCCCCATAGGAGGCATCCTCATCCCCCCGCCATGCCTCCCCGCAGGACAATCCCCCAAAGTCTTATATATGTGTGACTGTGTGTGCTATAAGTACGAGGAGTAGAGGGCCCGGACATCCCCCCCCAGTCCATGCGGCCGACAACCAGGAACTACGGCCAGGAGACCGCCGCCACCCCCCCTCCCCCTCCCCCACGGCCCGTGACCCACACCAGACCACTTTAGCATGACGCCACGCGAGCCCACCCCCCGCCAAAAAAAGCCGCCCCCCGCCCGCCCCAACCCAACCCTACAGAGCCCATACCAGCAACCAAACGCAGAAAAACTGCACATCCCCCATGCCTAATGCAAACACCGCATCCCGGCCATCCACACAGCAACGTGCCCATACGAGTCCCGGCCAGGGGATGGCGCCCCCCCCAACGGGGGAAGAAGCCAATGCATCCCGTCCGCACGTCAGCCCCCAAACCAGCCGACAAGCAAACGCCAGCCAGCCCCCACAACCCCACAAGCGCACAGATACCAGCCACAGTCCCCCAACCACTCCAACCCAACACAGCGATGCCAACCGCTGGTAGCACCACAGCAACCATGACCACCACCGCCCGTCTGCAGTACAAACACCCGCGGTCGCCGAAACCGAAACAAAAAGGCGACCGACCCCGTAAACCACAAAAACGCACATCCCCAGCTACCACCGAGGCCGCCAACCCACCTACCCCAACTCATCCACAGCCAGGCCAATCGATCCACCGGACATTCACACCCATACACACACCTACACATACATATACCAGTGTTTCCCATAAACTGCCAAGATACCTGTGGCAGTGGGGGCATGGCTATGGGCGTGGCTATGGGCGTGGCTATAGGCGTGGTCACCATGACATCATCGAGTAATTTGCCTAATTTACTACAATGATATGATTTTCTCTAAAAAGGCTCAAAAAATGTATACTTACTAATTAATAATAACAGTTTTGTTTTAAACGTCCATCCATCCATCCATTTTACAATATAATTACAACCCTTTATGTACATATTTATATACAGATTTGAACAATAAGTTTTTCACTGAAATATATTTATTAATTGTGGTTCTTACAAAAAATATATCTTATAAAATATAAAAGCTAAAATGTCTCTTAAAGCTCTGCCCCTTTAATTAGTGCATACTAAATATACAAACATACACATACTGTAGATATACATTCACTGTACAAACATACATATACACATACTGTACATACACTACCGTTCAAAAGATTGGGGTCACCCAAACAATTTTGTGGAATAGCCTTCATTTCTAAGAACAAGAATAGACTGTCGAGTTTCAGATGAAAGTTCTCTTTTTCTGGCCATTTTGAGCGTTTAATTGACCCCACAAATGTGATGCTCCAGAAACTCAATCTGCTCAAAGGAAGGTCAGTTTTGTAGCTTCTGTAACGAGCTAAACTGTTTTCAGATGTGTGAACATGATTGCACAAGGGTTTTCTAATCATCAATTAGCCTTCTGAGCCAATGAGCAAACACATTGTACCATTAGAACACTGGAGTGATAGTTGCTGGAAATGGGCCTCTATACACCTATGTAGATATTGCACCAAAAACCAGACATTTGTAGCTAGAATAGTCATTTACCACATTAGCAATGTATAGAGTGTATTTCTTTCAAGTTAAGACTAGTTTAAAGTTATCTTCATTGAAAAGTACAGTGCTTTTTCTTAAAAAATAAGGACATTTCAATGTGACCCCAAACTTTTGAACGGTAGCGTATACACTCACTGTACAAACACATATACACATTCTGTACATATACAAGTACATATGCATACATACACTCATGCACATAATCACGTTTCATCAAACATATATTAACGTTGTTGCCCTAAGGTAAACTGGGTAACACATGGCACACTGACAAAGCTTAACCTATTGTTACTATAACAACCTACAAGGTTAATGTAGGTTGTTTCTCTTCCTTCCCCTCCATTTTTCTGCATTCTTTCGTATCTCAAGTTATCATTACGTACAGGTATATGTATTGTTGCATTTGAACAACTGTATTGTTGATAATAAAGGTAAAGTATTGGTATTGTTCATTATCAATAGCGCTATTTCTATTGGCATTTGTATTGCTCCATTTGTAGTGTAATAATGCTCATTGTCATTTCTGTATTGTTTTTTATTTTCGCTAACTGCTTATTTGCTATTACTTTTACCATCATATTTGTACATGTCGTATTTGCTGATGTTGCTCTATTGTTGTTGTTGTTGTTGTGTTTGCTGTTGTTGTTTTGTCTCTCTGTCTAATCCATACTTGCCAACCCTCCCGTTTTTAGCGGGAGAATCCCGGTATTCAGCGCCTCTCCCGACAACCTCCCGGCAGAGATTTTCTCCCGACAAACTCCCGGTATTCAGCCGGAGCTGTATGCCACGCCCCCTCCAGCTCAATGCGGACCTGAGACTGAGTGGGGACAGCCTGTTCTCACGTCCGCTTTCCCACAATATAAACAGCTTGCCTGCCCAATGACGTCATAACATCTAGGGCTTTTAGAGAGTAGAGTGCACAACTGCGCACACAACAAGGAGACGAAGCAGAAGAAGGAGGAAATTACAGACATGGCGACGCCGTCGACGAGCAAGATGAAGAAATACGCTTGCAAGTTCCAAAACGAATGGAAACAAGAATTTCAGTTCATCCAGGACAGTTTGAAGGGGAAGGTGTATGTTGCCTGTAAATTTTGTAGAACAGACTTCTCTATTGAACACGGTGGCCGAAAATGATATACTCATCATGAACGGAGAAGTTAAACAGGACAATACTGCCATCTAATGGATAGCCACTGAAATTCAAGGTTTTTTTTTTCTTTTTCTATGTAAATAAAATAAATATATAGCTAGAATTTACTGAAAGTCAAGTAGTCCATACATACATATATATATATATATAATTATATATATATATATATATATATATATATATATATATATATATATATATATATATATATATATATATATATATATATATATATATATATATATATATATATATATATATATATATATATATATGGTCTAATCCCCCTCTTGTCCCCACAATTTCCCCCTCTGTCTTCTTTTTTCTCTCTTTCTATCCCCTCCTGCTCCGGCCCGGCTGCACCAAATGATAATATAAATACATTTAATAAAGGCAAATACAAATAAGGCAACAAGAGAAGTATCCTACACTTCTCTTTTGTAAAGTAAATCTGAACAGCCGATATGGGCATCTACATCAACTATATGATTTGCCTGAGAAGCTGGACAAAACAAAAAAATAAAAAATAAAATAAATAAAAAATAAATAAAAAAATGTTTTTTATTTTATTTGTGGCGGACGTAATTCTTTCGTGGCGGGCCGCCACAAATAAATGAATGTGTGGGAAACACTGTATACACATACATACACACATACATACACACATTCACATATACATACATATATGTGAATATGTATATGTGAAACATATACATACACATACACACATACAGTATACACATGTATGCATATACATATACACATACACACACACACACACACATATATATACACATTAATACACCTACATACATATACATATGCACACATATACACTACCGTTCAAAAGTTTGGGGTCACATTGAAATGTCCTTATTTTTGAAAGAAAAGCACTGTACTTTTCAATGAAGATAACTTGAAACTAGTCTTAACTTTAAAGAAATACACTCTATACATTGCTAATGTGGTAAATGACTATTCTAGCTGCAAATGTCTGGTTTTTGGTGCAATATCTACATAGGTGTATAGAGGCCCATTTCCAGCAACTATCACTCCAGTGTTCTAATGGTACAATGTGTTTGCTCATTGGCTCAGAAGGCTAATTGATGATTAGAAAACCCTTGTGCAATCATGTTCACACATCTGAAAACAGTTTAGCTCGTTACAGAAGCTACAAAACTGACCTTCCTTGGAACATTTGTGGGGTCAATTAAACGCTCAAAATGGCCAGAAAAAGAGAACTTTCCTCTGAAACTCGACAGTCTATTCTTGTTCTTAGAAATTAAGGCTATTCCACAAAATTGTTTGGGTGACCCCAAACTTTTGAACGGTAGTGTACACATACACATACATACACAAAAAAATAAATAAAATAAATAAACCCTTTAAATAAAATAAAATAAATAAAAATAAACAAGAGGCCCGGTCGCCAACAGTGCCCAGTGCCACCAAACCCCGCAGCCCTTCCCGCACGTCCAGCGGTATCCGGCAAGGACAAGTCACAGGTGGAGAAAATCCTCAGTGCTGAGCTCTGTAGAACTTGCACCTGGCTCGCTGACAACAAGCTATCCATACACTTGGGTAAAACAGAATCCATCCTGTTTGGGTCCCACATCAAGCTTAAGAAAGTCAATGAGTTCACCATAAAAGTAGGTGACAGTGTCATCACCAGGAAAGATGAGGTCACCTACCTAGGTTCCATTCTAGAGGCTAACCTTTCCTGTGATAAAATGGCAACCAAGGTAATCAAAAAGGTTAATCAACGAACGAGATTTCTCTACAGAATTTCCTCTCTGGTCAACAAAAGCACCTTGAGGATTCTGGCGGGAACTCTCGTTCAACCCTTTTTCGATTACGCATGCACCTCCTGGTACCCTAGCACCTCCAAAACCCTCAAATCTAAACTCCAAACATCTCAGAACAAGCTATTCAGGTTACTTCTAGACCTCCACCCCAGATCCCACCTCACTCCTACCCACTTCTCTAAAGTGGGCTGGCTCAAGGTGGAGGACAGAGTTAAACAACTTGCACTGAGCCTAGTCTATAAAATCCGCTACACCTCCCTGATACCGAAGTACATGTCAAACTACTTCCTTAACGTAAATGACCGCCATAACCACAACACCAGGGGGTGCTCCACTAACCACGTTAAACCCAGATTCCGAACTAACAAAGGTCTTAACTCATTCTCTTTCTATGCCACATCAATGTGGAATGCGCTCCCAACAGGTATAAAAGAAATGGCATCTCTATCCTCCTTCAAACCCGCAATAAAAGTTCACCTCCAGGCAGCTACAACCCTAAACTAACACCCTCCCCGGATTGCTAATAATCAAATGTAAACAATCAAATGCAGATACTTTTTCTTTTTCTTATGCCTTCTGATCTCTCTCTCTCTCTCTCTCTATGTCCACTACTTGATGTCCATATCCTCCCCCCCCCCTCCACACCCCTGATTGTAAATAATGTAAATAATTCAATGTGATTATCTTGTGTGATGACTGTATTATGATGATAGTATATATGATAGTATATATCTGTATCATGAATCAATTTAAGTGGACCCCGACTTAAACAAGTTGAAAAACTTATTCGGGTGTTACCATTTAGTGGTCAATTGTACGGAATATGTACTTCACTGTGCAACCTACTAATAAAAGTCTCAATCAATCAATCAAAAAACCCTCCCAAATTGAAATACAATTGAGAATGTGATAATATTTATTATTTATCCGTACTAACCACTCTATGAGTTTCTGGCACCAGAACCTACATGCCACCTAGCTGAAAACTATGTGGGAAGCACTGCAATAGGACCAGGTCCCCAATAACTGTCAATAACATCTGCCTTTATGATATAGAGAGAGGGCTTGGACAAACAGACTTAAGCCTTGTTCACACTGCAGATCAATATGTATTTGGCCAACTGCCTTGACTCACATTTGAACTTGAAGTGCCATCCCATTCCTAACCCATAGGGTTCAATATTATGTGGGTCCACTTGTTGTAGCTATTACAGCTTCAACTCTTCTTGGGAGGCTGTCCACAAGGTTGCGGAGTGTGTTTATAGGAATGTTCGACCATTCTTCCGAAAGCGCATTGGTGAGGTCACACACTGATGTTGGTCGAGAAGGCCTGGCTCTCAGTCTCCATTCTAATTCATCCCAAAGGTGTTCTATTGGGTTCAGGTCAGGACCCTGTGCAGGCCAGTCAAGTTCATCCACACCAGACTCTGTCATCCATGTCTTTATGGACCTTGCTTTGTGCACTGTTGCACAGTCATGTTGGAGGAGTAAGGGGCCCACTCCAAACTGTTCCCACAAGGTTGGGAGCATGGAATTGTCCAAAATGTTTTGGTATCCTGGAGCATTCAAAGTTCCTTTCACTGGAACTAAGGGGCCAAGCCCAACTCCTGAAAAACAAACCTACACCATAATTCCTCCTCCACCAACTTTCACACCCGGCACAACACAAATGTACCGTTTTCCTGGCAACCTCCAAACCCAGACTCGTCCATCAGATTGCCAGATGGAAAAGCGTGATTCATCACTCCAGAGAAGGCGTCTCCACTGCTCTAGAGTCCAGTGGTGACGTGCTTTACACCACTGCATCCCACGCTTTGCATTGGACTTGCTGATGTATGGCTTAGATACAGCTGCTCGGCCATGGAAACCCATTCCATGAAGCTCTCCGCGTACTGTACGTGGGCTAATTGGAAGGTCACATGAAGTCTGGAGCTCTGTAGCAACGGACTATGCAGAAAGTCGGCGACCTCTTTGCACTATGCGCTTCAGCATCCGCAGACCCCTCTCTGTAAGTTTACATGGCCTACCACGTTGTGGCTGAGTTGCTGTTCCCAAACTTTTCCATTTTTTTATAATAAAGCCAACAGTTGGCTTTGGAATATACAGGAGCGAGGAAATTTCACGACTGGATTTGTTGTACAGGTGGCATCCTATGACAGTTCCACGCTGGAAATCACTGAGCTCCTGAGAGCGACCCATTCTTTCACAAATGTTTGTAGAAACAGTCTCCATGCCTAAGTGCTTGATTTTATACACCTGTGGTCGGGCCAAGTGATTAGGACACCTGATTCTGATCATTTGGATGGGTGGCCAAATACTTCTGGCAATATAGTGTAAATCAGATGTGTATCCAATGCGACTGTAGTCTGAACGATCCTGTTGCGTTCATCCGACCAACACGTCGTCAAAAAGCAATAAGCATCATAATTATTTGCCAAAATAGACATTTGCAAAATACATAGTTGACAAATGAGCAGAAAACATGCCAAAAATAATATGTTTCAGGAACTCCCATTAATGTTCTTCAGAGAAGACACAGAAGCAAATATCCCACAAACTGTGAAGGCCAAGTGCTTGCATGTGCAATAATTCGGTTCAGGAAATGTTGACTTTGATTGCACAAAATCCTTAAAATTGCCCCAAGCCGCCAGGACTGAGATTGACTAGAATTGGAGCCATGTTTACTTCCGTAACCACTGAAGCATATCACGTCATTATGTCATGTCTGCGTGCGAGTCAGATTGCAGTCACATTAGACATCACATTTTATTTGTGATGTGAACAACTACATATAAAGATTGGATTTGACAAAAAAAAACTGAATTGGACATCCTACCCTGCAGTGTGAACATAGCATTACAATCAATCTAAAATCCATCTACAGGTTTCCCACACATTTGATTAATGTGCAACTAAGGGTGATGAGTCATGTGTGTGAGACAGTATTAATAGATGCGACGAGGCTTACACTTCTCTTGGAATCAGCGGTTTTATTTATTTTATTTTATTTTTTTAAGTGTCACGAGGTTGCCACTTTGCAAAACAAAAATCAACAAGGACGATACTAAAACAAGCCTACCTCTACGATTTCCCATCGTTGGCACTATAATTGCATAGTAACAATTAAAGAGCTATCATTTATTTACTGCAAAATAAAACAGATTCAAACAGTGCTGATGGCCTCTTGCTGCTTTCTAATATTTGGTTGTGCCCTGCTCAGATGAAAACAGTGCGAACACTCACTATTCAACGACACAGTTGGTGAGTGTCTGCCTCAAAACACAAGGAGAAAACACGCACATTGCACAATTGAGCATGCGCTCAACGCAAGCAAACCTCTCTGCATCAAAGACCGGTTCTTACCGTGTAAAGCCCAATCCTGCACAAGGCAAGGGAGAGCTGCATGTGCTCCGACATTACGCTCAGCAACAGGCGTATCCCGCAGCAACAAGCGAGCAAAGCCTCCCCGCGTTAGTGAAGGGATGGAAGGGGGGGCGGATCGGGAGTAGCTGTGCTAAGGTGTCAGGTCAACGACGGTAGCCCGTCTGCATTTTGCCGTCTTGATGTAGACAGCTCGCCGGGCTTTGCAAGAGAGTGGCGCTCGTCTAGTGTTTACCGCCATATTCATTCATAAAAACTGAAAGTGATATATTGTCACGTGGATCTGTGAGCTTGGGCGCAAGATTAGAATGTGCGGATCTTTCTTAACACAGTGATTAAGGACACAATGACAACTACAGATCTAGAATAAGACTACAAATTGGATTAGTCACCATTACCCACATGTCCATACATACTGTAAGCATGGCTTCAAGTATGAAAAACCTGCACTTTGCGTGTGTGTGTGTGTGTGTGTGTGTGTGTGTGTGTGTGTGTGTGTGTGTGTGTGTGTGTGTGTGTGTGTGTGTGTGTGTGTGTGTGTGTGTGTGTGTGTGTGTGTGTGTGTGTGTGTGTGTGTGTGTGTGTGTGTGTGTGTGTGTGTGTGTGTGTGTGTGTGTGTGTGAAGGCTGCAGCTAACGATTATTTTTCTATCGATTAATCTATAGATTATTTTTTTCGATTATTCGGTTAAACGAATAGATTATTTTTTTCGATTAATCTATAGATTATTTTTCCTTTTACCGATTATTTTTTTATTCAAAATGAAGATGAAAAAATAAATGTAGGCCAGTTTTTTCAAAAGGCATGGCTTTTATTTACAAAAAAAAAGAAGTATGGCCACTCAGTCAACATTGACAACAACATGACTAAATATTCTGTAACAATGTAAACATTTAAAACTTTTAACCTTTAACAAAATTAAAAGTAGCTTATTTGCTTTTTAATGTGCAAATATAAAAGTCAACATCCAGTGCAAATCTTAATATTCTGCAATAGTATAAGCATTTCAAAAGTAAAAGTATTGCTTATTTTGCTTTAAAATGTGCAAAAATAAAGATAAACATCCAATACAAAAAAGTGTAAAACGAAATATTCTGTAACAACAGTGTAAACATTTCAACAAAAGTGAAAGTATTGCTTATTTGCTAAAATGTGCAAAAATAAAGATAAACATCCAATACAAAAAAGTGCCAATTTAAATATTCTGGAGCACTGTAAACATTAAGTATTGCTTTTAAAATGTGCAAAATAAACATCCAGTCCAACACAGTACACAATAACCAATTCTACTCATTCCAGTGAGTGACTAACAGTTGTAATGAAGAAAGGTTAGCATGTCTACATGCTCTGCTTCTTTTCTTGTTTACAATATTCCCAGCAGCTGAAAATAGGCGCTCAGAAGGGGTCGATGTGGCTGGAACTGAGAGCTAATTAGCCTTCACCTCAAGCCAGGACTGCGAGTGAGCTGAGCTGCAGTTTAAGTTTCTAGAAGGTCAACGTGCTCATAGTGATGTTACTAGTAGTTGACTGGGAGGTGTTTATTATCATTTGGGGAGAGTCTGCTGCCTGATCACCTGCTAAACACCTATCTAGGGATGTGCGTATCGATCCTGTGGTATCGATATATCGATACTCACACGCTACTCATTTGGCATCACTTTTCTGAAAAAAGTATCGATATAAACCAAAAAACGGCGTGTGGGGGGTGCAAGCATCACTTTCAGATGTTTTTGATGACTTACTTAACTTACTATGTGCTGGGACACCCCTGTACCTGGCAGAGTATAGAGCTGGCCCAGTCACGTGACAGGAGACAGCGAATGAGCGTCGTCAACGTGCAACACACACACACAGCCAGCCGACAGCGATGCAGCCGGGCATATCCAGTGTTGTCCAATTGCTGACTTAAAACAGGCATTGTTTTTTTTTTTTTTAGTAATGTTTACTGAATATTTTTGTTTAAATGATTATCCTAAATTCAAATAATTTCCACACAGGGGAATTTACTGTTAGTTGAAAATTGCTCGAGTATTTAAAACAAGATAAGAAAGTGATACAATTTGGAGATTCTTCATCTTTGCATTACAGTTTTATTTTTTTCCAATAAAATCTTGAATATATGATTGAATGTGATTTTGGTTTTAATCTGCAACATGATTTCTTACATTTCGAAAACATTAGCCTATTTCATATTTCATTAATTGCTAATTATATCACAAACTTTAAAAAATAACTGCAGCTTCTTGCAATTCGGATTTGACTGTTAATTGGAAAGCCCTAATATTTAATTATTATTATATATAATATATAATTATTATTATATATAATATTTAATTTATTATTTATTTATAATTTATTTTTCATATTTATGTTATTTATTTAAATTTTACTTTTATTATAATAATTTTACTTTTATTATATATTGACCATAATAAATGTGGTATAAATGGTCTGTATTTGTCTTGTGATTTGTTTTAAATAATAACAACAGTAATAATATTTTTGACTGACAAAAAAATTGCCAATAAGAAATTGGTATCGGTATCGGTATCGATGAAAATGCAAGAAAAAGTATCGGTATCGTATCGAATCCTAAAAGTGTGGTATCGCCCATCCCTACACCTATCTGCTCGACGCTGAAGCGCTGACTACATGCGCTCTGAATACACACTGCTGATTGGCTGATAATGCTTCGTGTGTACCAATCAGATGGTTGTGTGGGTGGGACAATGCTGCGTGCTGAGACAGAAGCAGAAGGCGCAAAGCAGGTTGTTAAGACTTTAGCAGCTAAAGTTAGCTTTAGCTTAGAAACTCGTTCGGTACACCCCCGTACCGAACCGAAAGCCCCGTACCGAAACGGTTCAATACAAAACACGTACCGTTACACCCCTAGCAGATACAAATGACACATTCATGTTTTTGTGTAATGATGACAACGTATGCTCACGCGGACGATTGACTAGTTGATGGTTTTCTTTTCAAATGTTCGTTCATAGCCGTTGTGCTGCTATGATAGGCCATTTACGCTCAACACAGTGTGCATACAACAACATTATTAGGCTGTGTATTCAAATACTCCCACACTTTTGACGACTTTTGGCGTGATTTTTCCCCCTCGCTCGCACCGCTCGGATCGTCTGCTTTGCGCTTCGCCATGACGGTAGTGTGACGTAAATATGCGACGCGTCGACGCACAAAAACGGCGTCGACGTATTTACGTAACCGATGACGTCGACTATGTCGACGCGTCGTTTCAGCCTTAGTGTGTGTATGTGTGTGTGTGTGTGTGTGTGTGTTTGATGGAGGTCAGCAAGTCAGGAAGTGAAGTGGATTATATTTATATAGCGCTTTTCTCTAGAGACTCAAAGCGCTTTTAGTGAAACCCATTATCTACATCTTTAAACTACATTTAAACCAGTGTGGGTGGCACAGGGAGCAAGGAGGGTAAACTGGAATCGAACTTGGAACCCTCAAGTTGTTGGCACGGCTGCTCTACCAACTGAAATGTGTAGTAATAATCACAATACTTTTAAATGTCCACTTGAAAGAAATGTTCGACTGTCCTAATGTAGGCAATTATATTTTAGAAATGTGAAAATCTATTAACCCTATAACCCAATTGTTTAACTTGAATAATATTTTTGGAATGCTTTGACCACATGGTCATTTATTCGGGGTGTCCCGATACAACTTTTTCACCTCTAAGATGATACCTATATTAGAAGCTTGAGTACTGACCAATACCGATATTGATCCGATACGATATCAGCAGGAATCATGCATACTTTTATTATGTAGTGTGGAATGTTGAAAAAAGCTTGATCAAGTAAGTGAAATAACTCATAGAACAATGGTAGTTATGAAAAAGTAATGCAGCGGTACCGGGGAGGAGCGCCTCGCGTAATTCACAGAACACGGTCTGACTAGGGTCAGTTTAATATTTTTTTTTTTTTTTAAACTACCATAGTGTCGAGGTGACTTTTCCTGTTTTATCCACAATTTCTTCATTTTTACTTTCTCTTTTCACTCCATGCAAATACTCAACCGCGAGACAACAAGATGGCGCAACCAAACGTGATAGTTGATACTGCTACCTGATTGGCTGTTAGCATGTCACTCCCACTGATCAGTGATCACTTCCAGCGTTGCTCGGTTGTCAGACACCGAGTGCCTTTGTTCATGTAACAAACCTTGCTTCGCAACTTCCGGTTTCTTCCAACAAAGGAGAAAAAAAAAGTATTGAACGTTTTACCAAACGCATTTTTTAATGATATCGATTATGTGTCTATCGCAATGTATATTGATATAGTTTTGTTGTCCATCCCTAATCCAATACACCTGTGATACTTATTTTGCTGCAAAATGCAGTTTTTGTTGACAACAAAATAATTTGATAGAAAAAAAAAAGTACTTCTTCTTAAAAACAGTTCTATTTGATATCGATTACATGTCCATCACAATATATATATATATATATATATATATATATATATATATATATATATATATATATATATACATATACATATACATATATATATATATATATATATATATATATATATATATATATATATATATATATATATATATATATATATATATATACATACATACATGTATATGTATATGTATATGTATATGTATATGTATATATATATATAAATATATATATATATATATATACACATATATACATATATATATACATATACATATACATGTATGTATGTATATATATATATATATATATATATATATATATATATATATATATATATATATATATATATATATATATATATATTCAGGGTTTCCCGCAGCGCTTTGTTGTTAAGGCGGCCGCCTTAACAACAAAGAGCCACCGCCTAAACTAAAGTCTTAACAAGCTGCTCCGCTTAGTTCTGCCTCTGCCTCTGTCAGTACGTCTCTGCAGCACCCAGCATTGTCCCATCCACAGAACCATCTGATTGGTTAAACGCAGAGCGATAACAGCCAATCAGCAGTGCGTATTCAGAGCGCATGGAGTCAGTGCTCCTGCGGTGGGGTAAGCAGCAAGGTGTTTAGCAGGTAAGGCAGCAGACTCTCCCCAAATTATAATAAACACCTCCCAGTCAACTACTAGTAACATCACTATGAGCCCGTTGATGTTCTAGAAACATAAGCGGCAGCTCAGCACGCTCGCAGTCCTTGAGGTGAAGGCTAATTAGCTTGTAGCGTAACATTAGCTCATTTTGCGGTGTGTGTGCGTGCTGGTGTGTGTGTGTGTTACGGACAGCAAAGCCCTGTCTGTCTGAGAGAAAGACAAGCATTATTGATGTACAGTTAACAACTAAGTTATTTCATTTTACCTTAGCTTACCTTTTTTTCTGTGTTGATTGAGCTGTGTTGAAGCAGCAAAAAATGACATTATGTTAAATGAGTTTCCTGATAATGTAACTGCATCATAAAGTCTACATGAACTCCATGGTGTTCAGGGATGAATAGTCTCTCCTATTGCTATTGTAATATTTTTTCAGCTATAGTTACATTAATCATTAGTAATGTAGCAGCCTAGTTTTGAATGGCAGGATCCATGCTATCACATGTTGATAAAAAATATAACATTTACATAATAAAAATCAACTACAGGCTTCCCAAATGCTGTAATAAATGTCTTTCATCTTATGATGAGTTGAACATATGTCAGCATGTGGCCCCACTTTTAACTCTTTTTTTTTCCAAACGCTTACTTACAGTAAGTCATTAATTTGACTTAGTAATTTACTAAGTCAAAATAATGACTTACTAAGTCAAAATATTGACTTACTAAGTCATAATAATGACATACTTAGTATCTCAGGTAACTAGGACTGTTTTGTTTTTACTTTACGGAAAAAATATTGAGATATATATCGTATATCGCCATTCAGCAAATGGAGCGGAAAACACAACAAAAAATTGTAGGCTTCTTCACGCGACGAAGCCGGCCTACTTCACCGCAATATGTAGTCTATTGCCCCCCAGGCTGTGGTGGCAGTGACGAGGTGGAGACGTGATGGCGACAGGCCGAGTTACACCGATCCTTACACCCACCCACCCCCTTCCCCGGTCTGTCCGCCGGAGAGACACCACCTTAACTAACACATTTTCTGGGAGAAACACTGATATTGATATAATTTTATCGCACAGCCCTATCCTGTCATATCTCACAAGACAGGGTGGAATAACTTCTTGTTCAGATGGAAAAAAAACTGGTGAACCAAGCTGTGTTTGTTGAAAATTAAAATGGACTCTTAAATCTTCAATTATAAAATTATATTTACCACAGTTCTCTTTGTTTCATGAAGCAGCCCTAAAGTCAGAGTAGAGTGGTTACAACAAAAGCAATTTGTAGCAGTTAAAGCAGTGCATCTTTGGGTGAGATGTGCAATCAATGTTTTAAAAGAACGTCAATATGAAAGGAAGTCAAGGTGCTTAGGCATTAGCATGATAGCATTAGGAAACCTCATAAATACTCTCTAAACAAAACGAGCTGGCAGAAGAATACACACACACACAAGTCAGGAGTTGACTTGAGGAACGCTGAAATGTATTTGACATTACAACCAAAGACGATACACACCATTGACAGAGAGGGTCAAGCCACTTTTGTCCAATCTGGTTAAAGCCAAACAGTAGTGATGAACTTAAAATACCATCCATTTCCATTTTCTACCGCTTGTCCCTTTTACCATTAAATTAAAAGAAAAAACACAAGGAACTTATTTATGTACACTATAATGTGCTCCAAAATCCTGCATAATGTGTGTTAATGTGTGCATCTGTTACTTCTAAGCTAGAGGGAAATATTGCTTACCCATACATGCTGCAGTCATGATAGCAGTATTATATGAATATGTCTTGTCTACTTAGCCTCAGAGGGTGTTATATTTTACAGACTTTAAAAGGTATGTCCACTACATGTTATGTAAGGCTGAAACGACGCGTCGACGTAGTCGACGTCATCGGTTACGTAAATACGTCGACGCCGTCTTTGTGCGTCGACGCGTCGCATATTTACGTCACACTACCGTCATGGCGAAGCGCAAAGCAGACGATCAAAGCAGACGATGCGAGCGGTGCGAGCGAGTGGGGAAAAGCATGCCAAAAGTGGTCAAAAGTGTGGGAGTATTTCAATAAACGGCCTAATAATGTTGTTGTATGCACACTGTGTCGAGCGGAAATGGCCTATCATAGCAGCACAACGGCTATGAACGAACATTTGAAAAGAAAACCATCAACTAGTCAATCGTCCGCGCGAGCATACGTTGTCATCATTACACAAAAACATGAATGTGTCATTTGTATCTGCTAGGGGTGTAACGGTACGTGTTTTGTATTGAACCGTTTCGGTACGGGGCTTTCGGTTCGGTACGGGGGTGTACCGAACGAGTTTCTAAGCTAAAGCTAACTTTAGCTGCTAAAGTCTTAACAAGCTGCTTCGCTCCTCTGCCTCTGTCTCAGCACGCAGCATTGTCCCACCCACACAACCATCTGATTGGTACACACGCAGCATTGTCCCACCCACACAACCATCTGATTGGTACACACGAAGCATTATCAGCCAATCAGCAGTGCGTATTCAGAGCGCATGTAGTCAGCGCTTCAGCGTGGAGCAGATAGGTGTTTAGCAGGTGAGCATCAGGCAGCGGACTCTCCCCAAATAATAATAAACACCTCCCAGTCAACTACTAGTAACATCACTATGAGCCCGTTGACCTTCTAGAAATATAAACTGCAGCTCAGCTCGCTCGCAGTCCTGGCTTGAGGTGAAGGCTAATTAGCTCTCAGTTCCAGCAACATCGACCCCTTCTGAGCGCCTATTTTCAGCTGCTGGGAATATTGTAAACAAGAAAAGAAGCAGAGCATGTAGACATGCTAACCTTTCTTCATTACAACTGTTAGTCACTCACTGGAATGAGTAGAATTGGTTATTGTGTACTGTGTTGGACTGGATGTTTATTTTGCACATTTTAAAAACAATACTCAATGTTTACAGTGCTCCAGAATATTTAGATTGGCACTTTTTTGTATTGGATGTTTATCTTTATTTTTGCACATTTTAGCAAATAAGCAATACTTTCACTTTTGTTGAAATGTTTACACTGTTGTTACAGAATATTTCGTTTTGCACTTTTTTGTATTGGATGTTTATCTTTATTTTTGCACATTTTAAAGCAAAATAAGCAATACTTTTACTTTTGAAATGCTTATACTATTGCAGAATATTAAGATTTGCACTGGATGTTGACTTGTATATTTGCACATTAAAAAGCAAATAAGCTACTTTTAATTTTGTTAAATGTTAAAAGTTTTAAATGTTTACAATGTTACAGAATATTTAGTCATGTTGTTGTCAATGTTGACTGAGTGGCCATACTTCTTTTTTTTTGTAAATAAAAGCCATGCCTTTTGAAAAAACGGGCCTACATTTATTTTTTCCTCTTCATTTTGAATTTAAAAAAAATCGGTAAAAGGAAAAATAATCTATAGATTAATCGAAAAAATAATCTTTAGATTAACCGATTAATCGAAAAAATAATCTATAGATTAATCGATAGAAAAATAATCGTTAGCTGCAGCCTTAATGTTATGTAACTTGTAGAGCCTTATGAAATCAATTGTATTTGTTTTTTTTCCCCAAAATATTGTTTTTTTCCTTTTTACAATTCTGTTTTTTGCACCTTTTACACTTATTTTACCATAACAGAGTGTGTATTTTTTGTGTAATAAATGCATTTTAATAATTGCTTTTAGATCTACCGTGTTTTCCTGAATATAAGCCGCTACTTTTTTCCTATGTTTTGAACCCAGCATCTTATATCAAGCTTTATTCAAGCTTTATTGCAGACTCCAGCGTAATATATATATATATATATATATATATATATATATATATATATATATATATATATATATATATATATATATATATATATACATGCTTTAAAAATGTGTCTACGCATTCTATAAAAGGCACAGATTCCAGTGTTTCCATATATACGATTGGTACCTAACAGAACTACACCTAGGATTGGTTATCTGTATAATAAGATCATTTTCGGACCCCTGCAGTCTGCATAATCTTAAACATCAGTTTTCTCAGGGTGGCAGGGAAGATGTTTATCCCTAAATCACAAAAAAGCTTGTGGCACTACGACCCCTGGGCCTTCCGAGCAGGATTCTGAGACAGTCATTACATGTAACCTGGAGTTTGCGCAAGCTCTCTTTTTTTAACCTCACCCAGAGGGGTGCTGTGTACATAGGGGTGCAGTAAGCTCTAAACAAGTACACATTTGCTTCATCAGAACAGTAGTGACATTTTCTCACCAGCATATTGGTTTGGACATACAGCGTTCTTCTCTGTCTACGCATGTCAGCATCATCCTCCATCTTGTCATCAATTATGTGGCCTAAGTATTTGACATTGTTGCACACAGACAGGGTTTGCCCAGACAAGTACAAACCTGGGAAATTAAGATGTTGATCCTCCTTGGTCCTACATTATAAAACGTGTGTGGCTAATTTATCGATTTTTCTTTGCTAACAACCATAAAGCAAGAGCAAGTTTGGCGTCAGATGAAAAAAATCTACTCTGCTTTCAGTCGTCTCCATCTTTCAAAGGCATACCCGATACAAATCCTGGTTTTGTTCCTGGCTTTGTCATGAATAAGTTGAGAATCGTAATGACGTCTTTTAGATTGAATAAGGTTTGACATGTTTAGTAACTTTACTAGTGGCAGTAGCTAGACGAAGATGGCGGTGCCTAACTTGTAACCTGGATGTGACACACTCACAGACTTTCTAATTGGTCCAACGGTAGCGGGCCGGACATCGAAATGAAAACAATAAGATTTCGGGGCTGTAAATCTAATTTTGAAATGAGCATATCCTGCCTGAACTACTGTTATTAGTTATAGAGGTATTGGAAAATAACATGATTTATTAATGCCTTTGGACATATCAGGACCATTTAATGATGACTTGACATGAAATTATTACATATGGCTCCTTTAATGCAGACAACGCGGCAACATCCTGACACTTCCAATGTGTCGTTTATTTAGTTTATTCCCAAACTACTGTGCAGTATTTAAAATCTTATACACTACTGCCATCTAATGTTTCAAATTTGCAACTACATTTTAATCTACTTTAATTATTTTATTACCCAAGCCATGCTCATCCTACCTGGCTACCAGACACCTTGTCCAGTGATAAATAGCACCCTTGGTGGGTTGGAAAATGTTTTACTGTATTTATTTGCAGGCTTAAATATGTTATAAAAAGTATCAATAATTATCGATATCGAGCAATATTAAAAACGCATATCGTGATATAGTTTTCGGCCATATCGCCCATCCCTATTTTAACCTAATAATCTTGGATTTTGTTTTCTATCTTTAAAGTATGCTAGCTGTTCTCTTGTTAGCATGCTAATGTTAGAATGTTAACGTTTTATGTTAACATTTTAGTTAATTTTGTACCTTTTAACTTAATAATCATTGATTTCGTAACTTGACACCATCTTAGAAGTAAAATAGTTGTTCATGTTTTTACATGCTAACATCAACTTGCTAACATTACTATGCTAATGTTTTATGCAAATAGTTTAACCAAGTCTGTACTTTTTTTAACCTAATAATCATGGATTTCGTTACTTGGCGCCATCTTAGAAGTGTGCTAGCTACTCCATTGTTAGCAAGCAACATTAACATCCTAACATTACTATGCTAACTAGTTACCTTTTAATATGTAGATAGAGTAGTAAAATGTAGATAGAATCATGTTACAACAGAAAGTAACCAGATACTGTATTAACAGTAAATTAGCAATTTTGAGAAAATTTTATGTTACAGCATATGTCAGCAACTAAATTAGGAGCCTTTGTTTTAAAATGCTTCTATTATCATTTATGTGCCAAATAAAATATGATTGCAAGAGGCTCCTATATACATCAGGGCAACATCATTGCCGCCACGGCAATATCATAGCCGCCACACCTTGAAAATAGTTTTTTTTTTACATGAAAACTTTTATTGCCAATCTTATGCTAACAAACAGCACGATTCCAACAGGTTTTGCCTCATGTGCAAACACTTTCGTCTCCGTGCTTCCCCACACACACAGCACTACTTCCTCATTCTCCCCCAATCCGCTTTCAGACGGTGTGTTTGTGATCACGGGAAAAATGTACATCAAATCAAAACCACAGAAACAAAAAACATTACCACCAGCAGAACGTTATAGTATGAATGGATATATATAGCTTGTTATGTATGCACTATTGACTAGTGATGCACTAAACACTCTACAGAACAAAGACTTTGATCACCAAAAACAGCGCTGCCAAAACGGAATGTAAACAAAACACATGCCATTGTTTGTAGCGTAGTCAGCATGTCTGCGTAATTTTAATGTATCCCAGTAAAAAGCCGCGGACAGCGATCTACAAAATGTGAAAATATTAAGACGACAGAAAGAAAGTCCATCTGAAGCAGCAGCGTGAAGCTGGTGTGACGTCATGCTTGCTGCAGCTCTCTTTTCATCGCGGACATCCAGAGACAGAAGAAGAGTCTCTAAACACAAGGACAGTCTATAATAACACAAAAAAATGCTGGATATGTTGCTCGTCGTTTTTATTAAAAAAGTCATTAAAAGTGTCTAAAGACTCTCAACAAAGTACATTGTACAGTAAGCAGCAACCACTGAAAACATGGCAAAACGATATAAAAATATATGTTAAGACTTATCAATAATAACATATTTGTTTTTAAATGTATACATACGTTTTAGAGCCTTTTTAAAGAAAATCATATAGCAGATTAGGGCTGGGGTATATATCGATATACTCGATATATCGCGGGTTTGTCTCTGTGCGATATAGAAAATTACTATATCGTGATATTCGAGTATACGTTCTCACTTCTCACGCAGTTGCTTTTAGCTGCGGGCATTACACTACATGCGTTTCCCACTCTTTCTTGTCTCTCCTTCTCACAGAGACGTAAAACAAGCACACCTTCTTACATACGTCACATGCTCCCGCGGAGCAGACAGGTAGCGACATAGTAACGTTAGCTGTGATGCTAACGGTGCGGTGCGAGTGGTAATACAAGAGAGAGAAGGTGCGAATCTGGTAACAAATGGAGGAAGAATTAATTCCCAAGAAAAACAGCACGGGGTCCATCGTCTGGCGGTGGTTTGGCTTCAAGCGGGAATACCGTAATTTCCGGACTATAAGCCGCTACTTTTTCCCCTCGTTCTGGTCCCTGCGGCTTATTCAAGGGTGCGGCTTATTTACGGCCTGTTCTTCTCCGACACCAACGAAGAGGATTTCGGTGGTTTTAGTACGCAGGAGGAAGACGATGACACAATGATTAAAGACTGTAAAAGTGTTAATTCAAGGCTAAGGCAAAATATCGAGATATATATCGTGTATCGTGACATGGCCTAAAAATATTGAGTTATTATTAAAAGGCCATATCGCCCAGCCCTATAGCAGATAATGCAAATTATGCAATATTGTCAAATTGACCACGCCCCCACTGCCACAGCTATCTTGGCAATTTAGGGGGAACCCTGTACATTGAGATATAGATTTCAGGCCTATATGGAGCCCTACAATGCTGTGAACAACAAGAAGCAGTCATGCAGCTAAAATATCTAACTTCAGTCAACTCTCATGCTAGGTTTCCATTATCGCTGTTTATAGTTCAACAGAAATGTTATCCATTTACTGCAAAGAGACGATGGATGGATTACTGAGTAGGTTTTGGCTTTTCATGTGTTTCATCCTGGGGGAGAGATACAGAAATGAAACATGCTTGGTTGCAAAGTCAACAGAAATGAAAATATCCGACATAACTTGTTTTTGGCACACAAGTTTTCCACGACAAGTTCTAAACTCTTTTTGTGTCAAGGTGTCCAACTTGCAGAGGACACCATGTTTAGTTGCCGAACCCTTTGTGGTTTTGATATCGAGCTTTCGTATTTTATCCTTCAGTAAATACCACAGAAAATCAATGTTTTTTATTATTTAATGAAACAAAAGGGACGGGGGATTTAGTGTGTGATAAAATAGCTCATCATCAATTTTCAAAAGCATGGCCTTATGGCTGTAAAAAGGTCTCCAGCCAGAAGCAGCACAAACAATGCAATCAAGTGGATGCAGTAAAAATAAACCACGCAAACATTTGGGGGTGGGAGTCGTGCACAATGGAGAAGAATTAAAAGTGCCATAGGCTGGCTCCCTCACACTCACACAAGTACCATTTGTCCAGTCTGCTGCCAGCTTGTGTCCAGCCGCATGGTGGATTTGTAATTTAGGAAGGGGCTGTAGCATGGCAACAACTAGCAGCAAATTCCTCTCTCAGCACTGCCGTGTTGTGTGGTCTTTTTTAACACCTTCAAAAAGCTCCTCTTTTTAAGTTGCACACGTTACGGTTTACATCAGCAATTATCTAGTGAAAATAACCTGATCTACTGTTTCAAACATGACCTGAATGATCAAAAAACAACATAAGATAACAATGATAGTGGCTTTAAAAAAAAGTATGTAAGGCTCTGGGTTGTGGGCCAGGTTTCCAGTGTGGCACAGCAGGAAAAGGAGGTCCGTTGAGGTCCTGACCCTTGAGGATAGTTGGTGACCTTTACAGCTGCGCTCTCTAAAGAAAACCTCACTCACGGTTTGCTCAGAACCTAACTGGACCACATGTACATGTGTGGTAGGTGGAGACATGTTAATATAAAACACACCCTGTGCAGCTTGATGCAACCCGTTGTTCAACTTGCACACCTTAAGGGGACTGACAAGCACATGTCTGTAAATTAGAGCAAGATTGTTTAAAAAAACTGAAAAATGTGTTCATTTTAAATAGGGACAGTTTTAGGAATTAGCAGCTAACTGCCAATAAGCCATTGAGCCATTGTCTAATGACTGTAACATTTTGAAACATATCTTTATTACATGTATGGTAGGGCTGGGCAATAAGCGTTCAGTATTTTTTTTTCTACCTCGTCGGAAGAAACGGGAAGTTTGAAAGCAAGGTTGGTTGCATGAACAAAGGCACTCGCTCACAGGTAACCGGGCAACGCAGGAAGTGATCACTGATTGGTGTAACAGCCAATCAGGTAACAGTATCAACTATCACGTTTGGTTGCGCCATCTTGTTGTCTTGCAGTTGATTCTTTGCATGGAGTGAGAAGAGAAAGTAAAAATG